>NC_056730.1:737821582-738031582 GCF_019279795.1 Protopterus annectens | reverse complement strand
AATGTGTGTTTTCTGACAAATCACTAAGGACTGCTGTCAACAAATAATGACATACATTTAAATTTCAGACTTCATATCCTTCAGAAAATGCATCCTAACTCAGAGCCTTTTATTCTAGCAACTTTCTAAGTTTATAAGAGCAATATGTAAAATCTGTCCCTATTTTGGGGCCTTTGTTCCTCATTAGTTTAAGGTTTGTACAGATATCTTGTGATAAGATTTTGAGAGGTATGTTCTCTAGAAGGGTGAAGGGTGTGACTGCTTGCTGTTTTGACATTTTCAGAATGATTCTGAGACCTCCTGACAGTCTTCAGTTTTGCTTAAAGCTGAACTGCAGGAATTGTTTCACTGAAACTGAAAGCCAATATATTTCTTCTGATATCTTTCACTGCAGAATTTGTGTAACTAAGTTCTTCATAAAACACTTCATGAACCCCTTCCTAAAAGTAACTGCTATAAGCTTTCACGTCATCTGACTTTTTTAAACTTTTAAACTCATTTCTATAATAAAGAACACTATTTTTCAAAATGCATTTATAATAGAAGGAGCTGTTGGTTGACACTAACTGATTCAGATAAGAAACACTTTAGCATAACACAATCCTCTGTAAAGTTTAATCTGTCTGAGTTGTGTTATAGTGGTCAATATATATTTTCTCATGGTGCTTCATGCTATAGGAAATCCATATCTATATTATACTCTAAACTTTGGCTGTGCAGCCAGCTATGTGAAGCAGAGATTTTGGACTTGCCTGTACCCCCAGATGACCCAAGTTTTGTACTACAAAAGTTGACCAGGGAAGATAGGACTGAAAAGCTGGCACCAGTTCATCCATCCTGGAGAAATGAAGTAGGTTTATAGCACAGTAGGGCTGCCAGGAAGTGCAGTTCCATTTGCCTGGGGACTTGGGGGTATTAGCCCATCAAAGAGTGAAAGCACTTGAGTCAAGCATTGAGGCTATACAGAAGCTCAGACTAATAATGGCTTGACATAGCAGACACTGTGGCATGGTTACCAACTAACAACGTAAGATAAATAGAGGAAAACATAAAAAAATCTGCTCACCTTGCTGGACCATGTTTATGATTTCCAGCACTCTGCTCTCCTGCAGTGCCTTCAAAATTCTTTTGTAAGGGGAAAAGCAGGTGGGCCAATAAAGGAGAGATGGTCTGATGGTTGTAGGGGTAAAAACTGTCTGTGTGTGTGGTCAGTGCTCCTTGAAAATAAACATTTCTTCAAAATGATTTATCTGTCTTTTCTTTATTTTTATTATTTCACCATTATTATTATTATTATTATTATTATTATTATTATTATTATTATTAGTTTGTATTTACTATCCATCCCCATCAGCCAGCCAAGATTGCCCTTCAGCTGTGTTTTTGCGTAAAACAGAAGAGAGGTATAGGATATACTGTATGAGCTGCAAGATGGACACTGACTCTCACACCAAATGACCATATGCCACTTTAACACTGAATGCTGCCAAGCAAGGAATGAATAGCACAGAGCATGGCCGAATTATGTGTTTGTCTCTCCAAAAGAATATTAAGTTCTTCAGCTCAAAAAGGAACAATCCCCATCCAGCACAAATCAAGGCACCAAACACATCAGTTGTGTGTGTTCTTACAACATAATGGCTAACAGGATACTTATGAGTCAGCACAGCAGTACAGGCAGGTAAGCCATGAAAATGGTGTTGCTGTGTTCCTTACATCTAAATAGTATACCAGTTTCTCAGAGGGCACAATTGCAGATAGTGTCTCAGTAAGGCTGTACAGATAGTCCTATAGTTTGTTATGCACAAGGCACATATATGCTTCACATCTGTGCGACACTGTGAGACAAGGTACACAGCACAAAAATTGTGCATCTACATCAAAACAAAAAAAAAGGGGGACTGGAAGATACAACAGTATCATTAGCGTACAGAGTGCAGCAGTCCTGTTTACTCTATTCTTAAGTAGTTCATAGGCTGCTAGGAGAAATTATACTGTAAGTAGGGTACATAACAGGGCAGTTCTATGGAGCTTACAACTGTAAAGACCATAAGCTCCTTGGAGGAATGATACTGTAAGCAGGGTACATGACAGGGTAGTACAACGTACCCAACAACTGTAAAGTGAATATGATGCTTAATGGAATAGGTTCATAGGTTCATAGGTAGCTACTAGGCTATCTGCCCGAGGGCATTTATAAGGGGTCTATATCAGATGAGCGAAAAATCCATTCATTGAATATGTAAAGATCAAAGCTTCACAGAAATCGAAAAAGGTATTGTGGGGTCTCAGTACAGTGAGGATTAGGGTATTTGCCCTTTCCTCACTGTAGTGCGATCTCAGAGTTAGAACCTATATTTAGCAGGGGGTGTGGGGGGCTCAATACCGTGTTCGATTTCCGTGAAGTTTCGATCATTACGTATTCGATGAATGGATTTTTCGTTTATCTGATATAGACCCATTTATAAGCCTAGCCAGAGTGTGTCAGCTTTCGCCGCCCCATTGATTAATTAACTGAGCCTCTGTCAAGAAGAGCCAATGAAGTGATCCCAGGGGTGTATTTTCTATTACCCATCCACTCATCAAGGTTTCTCTTGAAGAGTGTTAGTGAGGGGCTCTGCCTAATGTAGTTAGGAATTTTGTTCCAAAGCATGGGGAGTCTCTGTGACAGGAATCTATCCCTCCAGCATGTTCTATTTACTGTTATGGTGAGGTTTAGCTCACTAGAGCGAGTGGCTCGCAGTGACTTGGATTTCTTTAGGTGGAGCATGTCCATCAATTCTGAGTTGGACATAGCTTTGTAAGTCAGGCAGACATCACCTCTGAGTAAGCGATATGCCACTGAGTACAGCCAGAGGTTTTCCAGTCGGGCTGCATAGGACATATGTTTGAGGCCAGTAATCCTCTTGGTGAGGTACTTTTGTGGTCTTTCCAGCTGTTGGAAGTGTCTTGTGAGGTACATCCCAAATGGGGCATTGTACTCTATGATTGGTCTGATGATTAATGAGTAGAGGGGCACTATAACCTCTTTATTTCTAGATGCAAACCCTTTAGTAATTAGATGGGCTACATAGAAGGATTTCCTAGCTACTTTGGCAATATGATTGTCAAAGGAGAGATTACTATCTACTTGGGTCTTCAGCTCTCTTATTAGCTCTTCTGTATTAAGGGGGCTGCCACCTATGTGGTAATTCATGGGTGTTTTGTTTTTCCCAAATGGGATGACTATGCATTTTTTGGATGTTATGATGGATGACAGAATGATACTGTATGTAAGGTACATGACAGGGTAGTACAGAGTACCCATCAACTGTAAAGTGAATAAGCTGCTTAGGGGAATGATACTGTAAGTAGGGTACATGATAGGGTAGTGCGGTGTACCCATCAACTGTAAAGTGAATAAGCTGCTTAGGGGAATGATACTGTAAGTAGGGTACATGATAGGGTAGTGCAGTGTACCCAACAACTGTAAAGTGAATAAGCTGCTTAGGGGAATGATACTGTAAGTAGGGTACATGACAGGGTAGTACAGCGTACCCAACAACTGTAAAGTGAATAAGCTGCTTAAGGGAATGATACTGTATGTGAGGTACATGACAGAGTAGTACAGTGTACCCAACAAATGTAATGTGAATAAGCTGCTTAGAGGAATGATACTGTAAGTAGGGTAAATGACAGTGTAGTACTATAGATCCTACAATTGTAAAGTGAATAAGCTGCCTAGGGGAATGATACTGTAAGTAGGGTACATGACAGGGTGGTACATTGTACCCAACAACTGTAAAGTGAATAAGCTGCTTAGGGGAATGATACTGTAAGTAGGGTACATGACAGGGTAGTACAGCATACCCAAAGACTGTACAGTGAGTATGATGCTTAGGGGAATGATACTGTAAGTAAAGTACATGACAGGGTAGTACAGTGTACCCAACAACTGTAAAGTGTATAAGCTGCTTAGGGGAATGATACTGTAAGTAGGGTACATGACAGGGTAGTACAGTGTACCCAACAACTGTAAAGTGAACATGATGCTTAGGGGAATTATACTGTATGTAAGGTATGACAGGGTAGTACAATGTACCCAACAGCTGGAAAGTGAATAAGCTGCTTAGAGGAATGATACTTTAAGTACAGTACATGACAGGATAGTACAGTATACCCAACAACTGTAAAGTGAGTATGATGCTTAGGTGAATGATACTGTAAGTAGGGTACATGACAGGTTAGTACAGCATACCCAACAAATGTAAGGTGAATAAGCTGCTTAGGGGAATGATGCTGTAAACAGGGTACATGACAGTGCAGTACAGTGTGCCCAACAACTGTAAAGAGAATAAGCTGCTTAGGGAAATGATACTGTATGTAAGGTATGACAGGGTAGTACAGCATACCCAACAACTGTAAAGTGAATAAGCTGCTTAGGGGAATTATACTGTAAGTAGGGTACATGACAGGGTAGTACTGTGGATTCTACAACTGTAAAATGCATAAAGTACAAACAGTCAAAACATGAATGAAGGATGCACAGTAAGGCAGTAATGACAGCCTGAAATCACTGTATATGTCATCACAACACAGCCTATGGTTGAAAAGTTACAGCATGTAGCATAAAGGAGATGTCAGGATATAGCGAACCATTGCAGCAATATCCAGCAACTGCTCATTAATCATCCCTGTCTGCTTTAAGTTCTTTTGCATCTCATGTGGGCTTCACAATCCATGAATCCCAGCATGGAGTATGTTTGCAGCCCTAACATGTTAGAGTCATTTATACCAAGATACACTGTTTTGTAGTTGTAGTGCAACAAAGCAACACTGGTTGGGTGATTGCAGCAGACTGCTACATTTTATGTGACAATATATCTACACAAATGCAGACATGCACGCACAGTGTCACATGCATGCGCACACAGACATGTATATATACACATGCTTACGTGTGTGCGTGTATATATACATATATATATATATATATATATATATATATATATATATATATATATATATATACTAGCATAAAATATTGAAAGAATACTGAAAATGCAAAAACAACGTTGTTGTCTCTCTCCACTGTCTGGTTAAATTGCCATTATATTTATCCCCCCAACAGGCTTACTTCAGGAAGTCACTGTATAAAACAGTCCGAATGGAAGGCTGTGGCTATACCTGTTTGGTACCTATACTGAAATTACACATGCCAGACAGTCTCATAGCATTTATTGTCTTGGACTTTGGATCTTCAATATGTCATTATGTCAGTTAGGGTTTCAGCAGACATGAGTCCGTGTTTTGGGTGAAGAGATACATTTAGTTCTAGCTTATCCCCCAAATCATCTTCCACATCAAAGATTAACATTAAAGGAAGCAGTTCTCCTTTTACTTTTTTCTGTTTCCTTTTCCCCTTTATGTCATGCCAGCCACCAAACCTCACCCAAAAGGACTTGCGGCCTTTCATTTCTTAGAGGTGGTGGAGTACTCCATGGCCTCGCAGGTGAGATCCATCTACAAGAGCTGTCACCTCACAGACTTCAGGGAGTTGCATCTTTACTGACATCCTGAAACCTAACAACATCACATAAATCTTAACTCCACTCTCTTCAGTGTTGTTTGGGCATGCAGACCATGTATGCCCTCTACTTGTGAGTCCACACTGCTTCACACATGCAGACAAGGACTATCATCACTGGCTTCTATGGCTCACTGCAATACAAGCTAGCCCCCTGGTCAGAACTCACTTCCTACCTATTGGCTTGAGGTCTATCTATATGCAACCACAGGTGTGGCTACCAGTGACATCAACCCTTACCTCCCAGGATGACAATTCCCTCTTGCCTGTTCCATCAACTGCTCAACACGCTAACTGGACTTGAGTCATCTGGGCTGTTGTTGGAGCCTTATCTTTCTATGGATCTACAGAGGCTTCCTTTTACTTTCACAGAGAAGAAAATGGATTTTATCCCTCTGATGTGACTAACAGGGAGACACATTTGCATTGGTCACCTGAAATCATTTTAAAGAGTACAGTGATACACTAGTAATAATGGAGGAATATACATTTCAGAACCAGTGTTAATGACCAAAATCAGTCTTTCTGAGGAGAGATAGAGGCTTCTGAATTACTGAAATTCAAGCTTCCTTCAATGACCAGGAAACCATTTTCTTTTAATGTATTAAAGGCAAAAGCTTTCTTTTCTTCAAAGCAAGAAAAATTTATATTTTGAAACTTTTCATATATTTCAGTCTACAAACATTTTAGACCGGAAAGTTTTTCCTCTGGTAATTTGTGTATATATTTTTAGTTTTCCTTTGAAAATAATGTTTGGTCTTGTAAGCAAGTGTTTTGTGCATAAAACCATGACTTTACGGGACATTGTGATGACAGAACCATAAAATATTACAAATATATCTAGCACTGTGGAATGTGGATAGTACAGTATATCTGATACTTTACCTTAAATATCCTTGTTCAAAATCTCTTTGTATAAAAGCTATAGTACCTCTGAACTGTCCTTTGTAAGCTGGTTTATGCTACTTGAAATATAAGTCTATAAAGGATATTTGGGTACTTTATTTTTCACTTATTCTGCTTCCCACATAACTTCTTCTTCATTGAGTACTAGCTATATAGTATTTCAAACAGTATTTTCAAAATTGTTTAGTTTTCTGTTTTTTGGCATATATGACCCACCATAACCAGAATCAGAGAAAGCCAAGTGTTATATTTTCAGACATATTTAACCATTTCTACCAAGCACCTCTATGAGTGTGAGTATTAAACATAGTAAGAGTCAGTGGTATAGCATTTAACAAGAACTGTTCTAGGAGTACATAAAGTGAGAATAAGTGAGGAATAAAGTAGTTCTTGGTCTTTATGGGATTATTATTATTTTGCCTGCTTTAATACACATTTTGCAAAAGACACAGCTGCTGGGTATCGGGACAGTGTTCAATAGTGTACAATGTGGTTAACTACTCACAACAGAAACTTCTAAAAGAATATTTTGGGAAAGCTTTACTGGAAGTTTTTAAGGAAAAAGAGTACATTTTCACTGTTTTATGAAATGCTGAAATACTTTTTGAGAAGTCACTGAAATCAGACCAGATAGTCTGTACGTCAGTTTTCTACACCAGCTGAAAGGTAAGAGCTTGCTACAGCACATCTGAAACTGATGATCTTTCAGTTTATTAGACATTGTATATTTTCAGAGTATGAATCCTCAAAATCATACCTGTGTTTTAAGAAAAGCATACAAAAGACATTTTTTACTGCTCAAGGACTAAGGTGCTAAACATATGTCTCTAAAGGCAGTTTATGTTAATTTATGTTTTCTAATGATTAAATGCATCTACTGCAGACAGATGAACTCTACAGCATACCTTTTTGTGTGTGTAACTCTGCTGCTTCTCTTAAATGTGCCATATAGTCATTAGATATTAATGAAGCCAGCTTCTGGTTCAGTTATTAATAAGCTCAGTGCTTATAAATATTATATACAAGTTTTTGTACAATAGTTCCCTGTGGATCTCCTTCCTTTTCGTGTGCACAAATTTCCCTGAAGGAAAACGGACATGAACTGCACAAATAACCATGCTATGGACCCCACCTGTAACATTAAAACAAATAGTCATCACTCTTTAGTTTCTCACACACTCATTTTACATCGTGCTCTACCAATCTTTTATTACATCCTCCAAATATGATGTATGAGAACTTCTATCTGTTTCCGTAGGATGAATCAATGCTGTACCAGGTTCTTCACTAATGTACTGTAAATAACTGCTGCAGTTGTAAACTTTTGATTCTCTGTAACCAGTCAGAGCTGAAATTGGAACAATGGGATATAAGCTGATAGCTAGCTAATTAACTAACTAAATAAATAACTGGTGACTACAATGCAAAAGGAGGGTTTTCTGTACTGTGCACTAACACTGAGGGTCAGTCTAAGTATATGAAAAATAATTATTTAGCTATCAAAGAACAAACCCTATGATGCCGAATCACTGCTCATTGGATAAGACAGAAAAAATATTTTTGTTCATGACTCGCTGGTAAATTCTCCAGGCTTATATATCTAGTAGAACATGTTCTGTACTTTATAGTAAGTCAAAGATCATTCCCTACTGTTCTTCAGTGAAGTAACTTTCACTGTGATATGTCAGAGCATGTTCAAAAGAGGGAGCATTATGCATTTGCTTAGGCTCATCTGACTTGAGCTGTGGATAGCATTACCTGTGAAGGGGATACAACTTGTAAATTTCATTTTTAATTATAGAGAGAGAGAGAAATGACCCACAGGAAAACCACAACATTAAGTTGCACTGTAAATTATGTAAGATCCTGCCACTGAAGTAGATAAATGCAGTTTACCTTCTAAGGTGATAGTATGTCTATATAACCACAGAAATGATATAATGCCTCAGTTCTACAACAGCCAGTTATGAAACTGCCTGAAACATACAAGAGAAACATACTGCAGGATTTTTGGTGCCTTAATTTTTTTTTAGGTAATATTAAATCATGTAAATAATAAAACATAACCAATGTTGTAACTGACTTCTCTGAACTTTTCATGAAAAGAAATAAGACATTTAGAGGTCAATTTCTGATGCCATCTTGCTATTACTGGCATAAATATAGCAATTCATTTTTCAAGTATTTGAAAACCAATCAGTCAATCAGCAGTGAAAAGAACATAAAATATGTACTGCCATCTATCAGCTTTGTCATTGTCTACAAAAATCATGGAAATCAGATTTGAATTTAGTCACATTACTTTGTCTAATATAATCAGAGAATGAGTTCTAGTGAGCTACAACTCTCATACAGAAGCAGTTTTATTCTATGTCTTGCAAAGTGGAAACTATCTTACCAGATTAATTCGGAGACACAAGTAAGGTAGACAGACTTGCAGTCTAAACTTAAATGTAAGGTTTTGAAATGTTAATCTGAAATCACTGTGGAGATGCAGCCATATATTTAAAGCTGCTGTGCTGCATCTTATTCTAAACAAGGCAGCGCTAGTTTACTGATGATGCAGCAAATGACTCGAGTCTTCAAACAAGAACTACTCACAAGCCAACAAAAATAAAAGCCATTAACCCCCTGCATCTTTACACCGAAAGTCTGTCCTAACAGAAAATGATCCAAGAGAGTGATATTGTCAGTTATTAGTGCAAAACTTGTGAAAGATGCAGTTTTAAAGTAATCTCTACTGCATGTCACAATGCTGCATGAAATAAGTTCTAAGCTTGCTACATATCATAAGAAATGACTAGACAAATGGCCCAAGGGCCCTTACAAATTTAGCCAAGTTCTACCTTTATTTCCACAATCAGCAAATCAGCATCTATTGCCCCTGTCCAAGCTAGAGATGGGTGGAACCCCTAGTGTGAATTTATGGTTACCCATCCAATCGTCCAGACTGAATTTGAAGAGGGCCAATGAGGTGCTCTGTTTGACATGAAGTAGGAGTCTGTTCCAAAGGTGTGGTAACCTTTGCGAGACAAATTTGTCCCTCCAGCAGGTTCTATTAATGTCACATACCAGGATAAGGTCTTTAGAGCGAGTAACCCATGTACCATTTGACTTGCGGATATGCAGCATTTCAAATATAGCAGGGTCAGCAGGTTCTATTAATGTCACATACCAGGATAAGGTCTTTAGAGCGAGTAACCCATGTACCATTTGACTTGCGGATATGCAGCATTTCAAATATAGCAGGGTCAGCAGGTTCTATTAATGTCACATACCAGGATAAGGTCTTTAGAGCGAGTAACCCATGTACCATTTGACTTGCAGATATGCAGCATTTCAAATATAGCAGGGTCAGCAGGTTCTATTAATGTCACATGCCAGGATAAGGTCTTTAGAGCGAATAACCCATGTACCATTTGACTTGCGAATATGCAGCATTTCAAATATAGCAGGGTCAGAGATTGTCTTATATGCAAGGCAGAGATTGCCTCTGAGAAGTCTGTATGAAACAGAATGAAGTGACAGTGTTTTCAGACAATTCACATGGGACAGATGCTGAAGACCTTGAATTTTCCTTGTGAGGAATCTTTATGGTCTCTCCAATTGCAGCAGGTGCTTGGAAAGGTATATAGAAAAAGGGGCATTATACTCAATTATTGGTCTGATGAGGGAAGAGTACAGGAAAGTTATAACTTCTTTTTTTTCTGGAGGCAATGCCCTTACTTATGAGATGAGCAATATAGAATCCCCTTCTTAACACTGTGGAAACATGGTAATCAAAGGTAACTGTGACGGCTGTGCCCTGGCCCAGCAATCAAGGAGCCTCAGTCCTCACCACTAACACCAGGGAGGTTGTCTCATGGAAGAGAAAAGGATAACTAAGACACATAGTAAAGTACAATTTCCCTTAAGTGCACACAGAGATCACAGTCAGTCTGGGGCTGGTTGCTCCCTTGCTCACCAAGTCCCCAATAAGACTCCCCACTAGCACAACTACAGGGTCCAAGTGTCAGCTTAGCTGGGCAAGCTAGAACCTCCAGCACCCTCTCCGTCCAACCAGTGCTTCATGTCCCTGCCAAGTAGCTGACACAACACACACACACTTTGAGATATGTATTTATACAACTTAAAAGACACTCCTGGGAAAGGCTGACACAGATTCTCCAGCTGTGCCCCTTTACCCAGACTATACAGTAGTAATTACTGCCACCACCTAGCTAATAATATCAGCTACTAAAAGGCCCTTAAAAGGGTGTCCAATTATTACTGTGCAATATTATAATCCAATGGTAGTATGACTAAGTCAAGGCTTACTTTAGAGTGGCCTATTACAATAACCTCTATATATATGCAATGTACTCTAGAGCTTATCTCTACACAAACCAGTGACGGATATAAGGTTTTAAAAATATTTAATAATAAATAATTAAAACACAAGACAAAACTACTACACCACAGAGATATCTAAGAGTTCAGAGATCACACAGAAACTTAAAATAATACAGTAGAACAGGTCTGATTTCAAAGAAAAATACCTAATTAATCTTTACTAGCTTTAACTATTCCTACAAGAAATCACAGTGCTAAAACTTACATGTAAGCATAAGGCAGAGTGCTGATAAGTTGGATATCCAAGATCAAAATGCCCCCAGTCTCTTGTGAGAAATAGTATTTAAACATTACTAACAAACATGTCTCTAAGGCTCTCCCAAATTACATCATTTTTGACACTTAGGTTTTCCCATATTGCATCATCTTAACACCTGGTCTGAGTTCTCAGGCCACAAACTGCATTATTTAGCAATGTTACACTTGTTCAGAAACTTACAACAATATAAGTCATTTCACATGTATACTCTAACAGAACCCAGACCAATAAAGCACATTCCACATCTAAATTCTGGTTATAACCTTTAGCCTTAAAACAATGGACACGAAACCTTCATCCAGATGCACTGGAGCCGGATTCTAACATGAAAGGGTCACAACATGCTTCACTGGGCCAGTAGAGTGCAATATTGTCACATATTTTGCATTTCCACATTTCACCGTATTCTTTTACACTCAAGAAACATGCCTATATTTTACATTTATTTACAAATGCCAGAATTATATATCAAATTCTATTTGACTAGGCTGGTAGCCTTCACCCATCTCACCCCAATCATCACATCTCTTTTCTCCCGGGGAACTCAAGCAAGTTTTTCAAGTGCCCCTTGAGAAACATCGCTTGAGAGTGTCAGGTCTATCTGGGTGTACCTCACCCAATTCCCTGCCTTGAGAGCCCATCTGCAATGGCACTGCTACTCCCACTGCAGTGCTGCACTGACATGTCATATGCTTGCAACCCCAGACTCCATCTTAGCAGCTTGGCATTTTGCTGACTGGCTCTGTTTAACCATGTTAGAGGGTTGTGATCTGTCATCACAGTGAATTTTCTTCCATACAGATAAGGCTGAAGTTTTTGTAGTGCCGACACTATGGCCAGACATTCCTTTTCTACCACTGCATAGCGTTCCTCCCTGGGTTGCAGCCTACAACTGAGATAAACCATGGGTGCTCTTCTCCCTCTGAAGAAATCTGGCTAAGTACAGCCCCCACCCCATAGTTTGAAGCATCCACCTGCACAACAAAGTCTTTGCTGTAGTCTGGACTGGCTAACACAGGGGGTCCTCCCAAATCTTCCTTAAGCTTCTGAAATGCCTGCTCACATGCTGGGGTCCACACTACCTTATCTGGCCTGTTCTTCCTTGTCAGGCCTGAGATGGGAGCAGCTATGGTATTATAGTTGTGAACGAACTTTCTGTAGTCCTGCTGTCCCTAAGAATGCCCTCACCTGCTTTTTGGTAACAGGTGCAGGCCATGCCTGAATAGCTTCCAATTTGGCAGGTTCTGGCCATATCTTAACACTACCCACTCTATGTCCTAGGTAGGAGACCTCTGCCATACCCACCTGATATTTGCTTGGCTTAGTGGTTAACCCTGCCCTCTGTAGTCTGCCCAGCACCTCCCTGACATGCTGAAGGTGATCTTGCCAGGAATGGCTGTAGATAGCAATATCATCCATGTAAGCAAGGGCAAACCCTCCTGCTCCTGCTAAGATATGATCTACCAGCCTCTGGAAAGTTGCTGGGGCATTCTTCATCCCATTCTTCATCCCAAAGGGCATCTTTGTGAACTCATACAAGCCAAAAGGATTCACAAAGGCTGACTTCTCTCTACCACTGAGAGTCAAGGGTACCTGCCAGTAACCCTTGGTAAGATCAATGGTTGTAAGATACTTAGCCCCACCCAGCTGCTCTAGGGCCTCATCTGTCCAGGCATGGGGTAAGCATCCGACTCTGTGTGACTATTTAATTTCCTGTAATCCACACAGAACCTGGTGCTGCCATCCTTCTTTGGCACCAACACCACTGGCGAGGCCCAGGGACTGTTGGACTCTTGAATCACCCCAGTTCCATCATCTCCCCTCTTCCCTCAGATTCTGTTTGACTCTTTCAGGCACCCTATAAGGGGCCTGCCTGATAGGCATTTGGGGTCCTGTAGCCACCTGGTGCTGCACAGGGTGGCTGCTCCCTGGTTTCCCAGTGAACACGTCCCCAAAGTTCTCAAACTTGGGTAGGAGATAGCTGCTGGGACACTGCTACCCCTTCCACCAAGGTGTCAGCGCAAGCCTCACTGAGGAGATCAGTCACAAGATCTCTCTCAGACTCCTCCTGCAATCCACTGCAAATGCTCAGCACAAGGGCCTCCCTATCATGGTAAGGTTTCATCATGTTAACATGGTAAAATTTGTGCCACTGCCATGTGACTAGCACTTCCACCATGTAGTTAACATCACTTACCTTTCTTACCACCTTATAGGGTCCCTCCCAAGCTGCTTGCAGCTTGTTGTGTCTGACAGGAATGAGAACCATCATATGCTGCCCTACAGCATACTCTCTAGTTCGAGCATTCCTGTCATACCACACCTTTTTGCTGTTGTTGGGCTTCTGCTAAGTTCTCCTGGGCCAGGCCCATGAGTTCCCCGAGCCTTGTCCTGAGGTTCAGGACATATGCCACAACAGACTCCTTGTGAGACTCAAACTCACCTTCCCACTCATCTCAAATTAAATCTAGAGGTCCCCTCACCCTGTGCCCATACAGCAACTCAAAGGGTGAAAAACCTGTGGATTCCTGGGGAACCTCTCTGTAAGCAAACAACAGATGGGACAAATATTTGTCCCACTCTCTCTTAAACTGATCTGCAAATTCCCGTAGCATGGACTTGATTGTAGAGTATAACCTCTCAACAAGACCATTAGTCAGGGGGTGGTCTTCATGTGCTTCACTCCACAGGACTTCCACAGACAAGCCAGAAGGTTTGACATAAAATTGTCATCTCTATCAGACAGTATTTCCTTTGGGAAACCTACAATGCTGAAAATCTCTAGCAAAGCATTTGCCACCTTCTCAGCCTCAATTGAGGACAAAGCCACTGCCTCAGGGTATCGTGTAGCATAATCTACAATCACTAGGATATACTTTTTCCCTGTGGAACTTGGGGGTACTCAGAGGACCCACAATATCCATAGCTGTCCTCTGAAATGGCTCCTCAGTCACAGGTAAAGGCATCAAAGGAGCTCTCACCTTGTCTCCTGCCTTGCCTACCTTTTGGCACTGCTCACAGGTCCTGCAGTACCCTGTTACATCTCTGGAAATTCCAGGCCAATAGAAGTTTTGCATAACAGGCCTCTTTGTACGTTTTATGCCCACATGACCTGCCAAGGGAATAACATGGGCTATGGCTAGAAGAGCCAGACAGTAAGCTCTAGGCACTACCAACTGCTGTACTCTCTCACCTTCTAGCCCTCCCTCAGGGGTCCACTCTCTGTACAGTAACCCTTTTTTTCCAGTATACAGATTCCCCCTTCCCTTGAGAATCAGGTGCCTCCCTAGCTACCTGCCTCAGGCCTTACAATGTAGTGTCTGAGAGTTGAGCCTGTCTCAAGTCTCTGCTTGTAACCCTTCCCAGCTCCCCTTCCACAGGAAGTCTGGCATCCTCTGACAGCAGTGCTTCCCTGTCAGCCTGGGTACTACTACTCACCTCTACCTTTGCAGTTACTCTGTCCAAGGGAACATCAGTACCCACAAGCAGCTGTGGCTCACATTTAGTCTCACTGCTACAGTGTAGTTCAATCCCTGAAGTAACCACCTCAGCAGTCCTGGCTGCAAGTATGCAATCTGTGTGGGTCTCCCCCAGGCTACCAGACCCACATGCTTGTCTCCTAGCCTCGCTGCATGTAACTGCATAAGTACATAGTACTGCCTCATCCAAATCCTTCCCTCTCAAGACATCTGCAAGATGGTAGTTCAATACCCCTGTTTTCTCAAGACAACCTACTGTTGGCAATTTATCTTTCCCACTTACTGGCTCCCTCACCTTTGGTTCCCCACCTTGCCTCCATGGACATCTGTATGCCACATGGCCCACTGGTTGCATTCAAAACATTTAATTCTAGCTCCTGGACGTGCACCTGGGCTAGTGGCTTCCTCTGCTACTGGTGGATTCTGTTGGGGCAGTCTGTGCTGCCCACCATGGGTTCCTTTAGACCCATGAGCAGTACTGGGAGTCACTTTCCTGTGCAGGGCTGCCCTGCTTGCTAGGTAGAGGTCTCCCTTCTTCCCCAACTCCTCTGAAGTAGCACACTGTTTATCAGCTAACCAGATCCTCATGTCCTCAGGCAAAGTGGTAAGGGCTTGTTCCCTTACCAAAATATCTGCCATCCCTTCAAAAGTGGTGACCTGACATCCATTCACCCAGCTATGAATATAAGTGCTCAGTTCAACAACATATTCACATATATTTTCATCTGCCTTGCGTCTATGCTCATGAAACTTTTTCCTATACATTTCAAGTGTTAGCTTAAAACATTCTCATAAATGTCTTTTTACAGCAGTATAATCAAAACAGTCAGTGTCATGCATTTTTGCTAAAGAAATTACAGCTTTACCAAGGAGTAAGGGGGTCAGGAACCGTACCTAGAGCCCTTTGTCAACGTCATACTGTTTACATATCCGCTCAAACATATGAATGAAGCTATCAAAATTATCCCCCCTCTTTAAACTGTGGAAGAAATTTACTGTCCTTTTGTGCTTCAGGGGTCCGGTTACTCCCTTCCCCATTACCTCCATGACTCTGGCAAAGAGTCAGAATTTCCCTCTCATGCCTCCTCTGCCATTCATTTTCCTCAGCTTGTAGACTCCTCATTTTCTCGTCTGCTTCTAGTTCCATACGCCTGGCTTCCAACTCAAGTCTCTTTAGCTCCAGCTGGATTTTTAAGTCCATTGCAGAAAGGTTGAGCTGTCCATTCTCCCAGGATATTGTGTCTCCACTGTCAGTCTGATTGTCCTCCAGGCTGCTGTTTTCTGATGCAGCTGTAACCAAGGCTGCAATCAGGTCTGCTTTAGTCAGGTTTCCATGCACCAGTCCCCTAGCCTGGCACATCTCCGCCAACTGGCTCCTTGTCAGCTTTCCATACTCTACTGCTGACATGCTGCCTGCTCACCCTGACTAACACTAAGCTAACAAAATAAATAAAACAATTGTGATCTGAACTCTGAGTATAGACTGCCTGGCTGTTTTAGAGTACAAAACACTTTTACAGATCACTGTACATAAGCTACAGGAATTTGCTCTACCCACACCACTACAAGCCAATTAGTATTTGAAGTAGATCCACCACTGCAAAACACTTGTGACTGCCGTGCCCTGGCCCAGCAATCTAGGAGCCTCAATCCTCCCCACTAACACCAGGGAGGGTGTCTTACAGAAGAGAAAACGATAACTAATACACACAGTACAGTACAATTTCTCTTAAGTGCACACAGAGATCACAATCAGTCTGGGGCTGGTTGCTCCCTTGCTCACCAGGTCCCCAATAAGACTCCCCACTGGCACAGCTATAAGGACCAGGTCTCAGCCTAGCTGGGCATGCTAGAACCTCCAGTACCCTCTCTGTCCAACCAGTGCTTTGTGTCCCTGCCAAGTAGCTGACACAACACACACACACTTTGAAATAAGTATTTATATGACTTCACAGATACTCCTGGGAAAGGCTGACACAGATTGTCCAGCTGTGCCCCTTTACCCAGACTATATGTTAGTAATTACTGCCACCACCCAGCTAATAATATCAGCTACTAAAAGACCCTTAAAAGGGTATCCAGTTATTACTGTGCAGTATTATAATCCAATGGTAGTATGACTAACAGTCAAGGCTTACTTTAGAGTGGCCTATTACAATAAACTCTATAAATATGCAATGTACTCTAGAGCTTATCTCTTCACAAACCAGCCACAGGTAGAAGGTTTTAAAAATATTTAATAACAATAATTAAAACACAAGACAAAACTACTATACCACAGAGATATCTAAGAGTTTAGAGATCACACAGAAACTTAAAATAATACAGTAGGACAGGTCTGATTTCAAAGAAAAACACCTAATTAATCTTTACTAGCTTTAACTATTCCTAAAATATATCACTGTGCTAAAACTTACATGTGAGCATAAGGCAGAGTGCTGATAAGTTGGATATCCAAGATCAAAATTCCCCCAGTCTCTTGTGAGAAATAGTATTTAAACTTTACTAGCAAATATGCCTCTAAGGCCTTCCCAAATTACATAATTTTTGAGACACAGGTTTTCCCAGTATTCATATTGCATCATCTTAACACCTGGTCTGAGTTCTCAGGCCACAAACTGCATTATTTAGCAATCTAACACCTGCTTAGAAACTTACAACAATATAAGTAATTTCACACATATACTCTAACAGAACCCAGTGCAATAAAGCACATTCCACATCTAAATTCTGGTCATAACCTTTAGCCTTAAAACAATGGGCATGAAACCTTCATCCAGATGCACTGGAACCGAATTCTAACATGAAAGGGTCACAACATGCTTCACTGGGCCCATAGAGTGCAATGTTGTCACATATTTTGCAGTTCTACATTTCATTGTATTCTTTTACACTCAAGAAACATGCCTGTATTTTACATTTATTTACAAATGCCAGAATTATATATCAAATTCTATTTGACTAGGCTGGCAGCCTTCGCACATCTCTCCCCAGTCGCCACAGTAACAACCGGAGTGCCCAGGTCTCTCACCACTGAGTGCATACTTAGGGTGTTGCCATCCATGTGATAGTCAGCAGGAACATTGCTTTTGCCAAAAGGGACAATAATACATTTTTTGCATTGAGTTTAAGGCCATGACTTTGGCACCAATAATTTGATTGTGTAAGACCCTCTTGTAGGATGTTGACATCATTTCGACAGTCTATGCCCACTCCCAGTTTGCAGTCCTCGGCAAACTTTGTCAGCCACAGACCTTTAGTTTTCGCTTGTACTTTGGAAAAATAGATTTGACACAGTAGAAGTCCCAGGACAGTTCCCTGTGGAACACCACTGGTTACAGGTCTGCTGTTGGAGGTGAATTCTCCTATTTTAACTACATGTGTTCTGTCAGTGAGCCAGTTAGCGACCCATCTAATGATATAAAGGTTGATACTTAGGTGGGTGAGTTTGTCACTGATGCCTGAGTGGGGGGATAGTGTCAAACACTTTGGCTAAGTCTAGGCAGGCTGTATGCACAGATTTCCCCTCATCCAGGCCTTGGTGACTGTCAGGAAGAAGTCCACCAGTTTTAACATGCATGATCAGTGGAAGCATTACCTTTGTGTAAGGGAATAACAGTGGCTGTTTTCCATTCAGCTGGAATGAAGCCAGTGCTTAGACTGTGATTGAGAAGAGTACCCAGTGGTGTTGCTAATTTTTGTTGCAGCCCATGTAGGACACAGTCTGGGATGTTATGTCCCATAGATACTGTGTTTTTGGCCTTAGAGAGGGTGCTTACAACCTGCTCTTTAGAGATACAAGTTACTAGACAGGTGGTAGTGATGCTATGGGGTATGTGTGGCAGGGACAGGGGAGTGAAGTTTTCAGAGAACCAGTCAGCCAACAGATTAGCTATGTCCACAGGCTCAGTATATGTGGTATCATACCAGTTCAGCACAAATCTGGGCCATTCCTTTTAGGTTACAGATGTAACTAAAGAATGTCTTATGGCTGTCCTTAGCTGAGGAAGCTAATTCAGATTCATGGTTTGCTTTGGAGGACTTCACTACAAGTCTTACTTGCTTGTTTAAGCTGAGGAGGAAGTATTCCCAGCTCAGGGCTCACTCTTTCTTACTCTTAAACAGCAATTTCTTCCTCTTATTGTAAAGTCTGTTAATGGCAGTTGTCCACCAGGCAAGTTTGCTCTTCCTTGAGGAGCTTGTTTTGGTCCTATCAAGTACAGCTGAATTGATGCAGTTATGCAGGCGTTTGTATAATCCATTGGTGTAGAACTCAGCATAGCTGCCAGTTCCATCTGAGGGGGGAGGTGAAGTGAAGCTATTTATACCATCCTGTAAGAGGTTATAATCTGCTTTATAGACATTTTTAGTTTAGTTGCTTCTAGGGGGGTCAGGTGTGACAGATAATCAAACATATCTGGTTAAAATACAACTGCTAGTCCCAGAGTTGTTGAGAATGAGGAGTACAAAGTCTGAAACATAGTATCAATTTGCTTTTATGAAGACGATACAAAGTCTCACCAGATTCGAGTTAGCAATAGTTTACTGCTTTGTGTTTTACTAGTTTAAGACTTTAAAGTGGTTCTGGAATATTCTTCTAAAATAGAGAAGGATCGAGAAGGACTACAGAGATATATTGCTGTCTGGTTTGGTAAGACCTAAATAATATAAGTAATATATGATTTTTGTGGTTTTAATTAACTACATGTTAACATACAAGGCCATGTCAAATCCAGAGCTGTTGGACATGCTACACTTAAAGAAATCACAATCCCTCAGAGACACAAGTTCCAGGGATCTAAACTTTGTCATCACAATGAACAAAACATGCTGGAGGGATAGGTTCCTGATCCAGAGACTCCCCAGACTCTAGAATTAACTGTCCATACATGTCAAGCAGAGCGCCTCTTTGGCCCTCTTCAAAAGGAACCTTGATGATTGGATAGGAGATAGGAAATTCACCCCAGGGATCATATTAGTTGCCCTGCTAGACAGGGGTCCAGGGAAGTAAATACAGTGGGAAGAAATCACCAGGGAATTGTTATGGCTAGGCTTGTATAGGCCCTAGGGCCGATAGCCTAGTACCAACCTATGAACATTATGACTGGGGGTCATAACATTTTTTCATTAGATTGTGGTAGCATAGAAAGCCTTATACAATTTTCTCTGCAAATCCTAAAGACAGAGAACACGATGTTATGCTTTTCATTGTAAGAAAAGTATAATCCTTAGTGCAAATGAGTTTTGTTGCAACAAATACCCACCTTAAGATAGAGACACTTTCTGAATATTGAGAACAAACACATAGGATGATAGGAGATTAAAAGGCTAACGGTCCTGGGACCCTTACATGCCTAGCCAAGAGTTTATCCCCAAGAAAGAAACCTCAATCAGCACCTGTTACCCCCATCAATGAGGGGCACAGGTGGAACCTGTGGGACAAATTTGTGGTTTCCCATCCACTCATCAAGGTTGTGCTTGAAGAGGGTCAGCGACTTACTTTGTTTGACGTGTATGGGGAGTCTATTCCAGAGACAGGACAGCCTCTGGGAGACAAACCTGTCTCTCCAGCAGGTTTTGTTAATGTCACATATTAGATTTAAGCCTTTTGATCAGGTAATGCACAACCTATGGATATGGAGCATCTCTAGTAGAGCAGGGTCTGAGGTTGCCTTGGAGGCGAGACACAGATCACCTCTGAGCAATCTGTATGATACCGAGTAGAGTGATAGTGATTTGAGCCTGTCCACATAGGACAGATGTTGGAGGCCATGGATTCTCATTGTGAGGTATTTCTGTGGCTTTTCCAGTTGGTGCAGGTGTTTGTCGAGGTACATATCAAACAGGGTGTTGTACTCAATTACTGGCCTAATGAGGGAGGAGTACAGAGAGGTAATAACCTCCTTTTTTTCTGGATGCAATCCCTTTACTTATGAGATTAACCAAGTAAAAAGCTTTTCTGACCACTGCTGCTACATGATGATCAAATCTGAGATTGTTGTCAACCTGTGTACCCAAGTCTCTCATCACAGGCTGTGTGCTTAGGGGGTTGCCATTAATATAGTAATCAGTAGTGGCTGTGCTTTTTCCAAACAGTATGATAACAGATTTTTTGCATTTAATTTAAGCCAGCAGACTGCAGCATTCAATATTTAATCAAAACTAGCTCAAAATCATAATACAAAGTAAAAAAAAGACAAAACAGACCGGTTTTGGCTGTAAAAATTACATAGCCTTCATCAGTGCAATAAAGAAGTAAGACCTTTGTCTCTTTTTAAGTACAACCACTAGGTGAGGATCTAAATTAATTAAATAATCAACAGTCCTAGTTAAAGGTATTCATTAAGTCCTGGTGAAAAAAGACCCCCCCCCCCAATTTGATAATCCATTTCTTTTCTTTACTGTTCAAAATTTGATGCCATCCTGCTATATTTGAGTTATTACCAAGGATTCTGTCTATCACAGTAAAACTGAAAAATGCATTATTGTATATCTGAGAATGCTTGTATAAAGCATTGGTAAGTTTCTTGTGCCTAATATCGCTATAATATTCAGAAATTCTGAATTTGAGTGGTCTGGACATTTGTCCCACATAAAACAGAGAACAGGTACAGGTACAGGTAGCCAAATAGATCATCCAGTCCGTGTGGCAATTTACAAAGAAAGGAATATCAAATACTGGTCAAGTATTTGATATTAGCAAAAATAGTGGTCAAGTATTTGATATTCCTTTCTTTGCAAATTGACACACGGACTGGGTGATCTATTCTCAGGTACACAATAATTTTTCAGTTTTACTGTGATAGAATGCTTGGTAATAGGTTAAACATAGCAGGATGGCATCACATTTTTAATACTAAAAAAAAGAAATGGCTTATCAAATTAGGGGGGGGGGGGGTCTTTTTTCACCAGGACTGCATGAGTACCTCTAATTAGGATTGTTGATTAATTCATTAATTTAGAGCCTCACCTAGTGGTTGTACTTAAAAACAGACAAAGGTCTTACTTCTTTATTGGACTGATGAAGGCTATGTAATTTTTACAGCCGAAACCAGTCTGTTTTGTCTTCTTTTTTACTTTATATTATGCTTTTGAGCTAGTTTTGATTAAATATTGAATGCTACAGTCTGCTGGCCTCCTTGTGTTTTGTATTGCTATGAGGTTTTTTGGAGCCATGCAGTTGCCGTAATTGCAGGGAGTGTTTTAACTTATATTTAATTTAAGGCCATGACTTTGGCACCATTCATTTGCTGCTGTGAGACCCTCTTGAAATATGTTAACATAATTTGGGGAGTCAATGACAGCACCCAACTTACAGTCGTCTGCAAACCTGGCCAGCCACAGGCCTTTTGTCTTCGCCTGGACCTCTGTGAAGTAGATGCCAAATGATAGGGGCTCCAGGACAGATCCCTGGGGGACACCACTAGTGATGGGTCTGCTGTTGGAGGTGATGGCACCTATTTTGACCTTGTGGGTCCTATCAGTGAAGCAGTTGTCCACCCACCTGATGAGATAGCGATTTATGCCAAGTTGTGTTAGCTTTTCGATGATATCCAAGTGGGGGATTGTGTCAAAGGCTTTGACCAAGTCAAGGTAAGCTGTTTGTATTGACTTTCCCTCATCCAGTGTCTTGGTGACAGTCTCATAAAGTCAACCAGGTTCAACAGGTAAGATCTGCCCTTGACAAATCCAAACTGGGTTCGGTCAAATGCTTGGAGACTGCCTATGTCCTTTTTTATGTTGTCCATAATAATATGCTCCATGGCCTTACAGCACAGACGTGTCAAACTAATGGGGCGATAGCTTCCACGTGTCAATAGTGGCACCACCTTTGTGCAAAGGGATGACAATGGCAGTTCTCCACTCTGCTGGAATGAAGCCTGTACTTAGGCTATGGTTGAGTAGGGAGCTCAATGGCGAGGCTAGTTCTTGCTAGAGATGTTGCAGAATACAGCCTTGGATACTATCAGGTTTCATGGAAGCTGTGTTCTTTGCCTTGGATAGGGCCATTAACACTTAAACTATGGAGATGTGAGTTGTGGAGCAAGTATCAGGGATGTTGAATTGGCCTTTGGGGGAACAGGGGGGTGAAGTTTGCACTGAACCTATCTGCTAGCAGGTTGGCTAAGTCAACAGGATCAGTGTAAGTGGTACCGTTAAGAACCAATTCGGAGCAAACCTTTACTTTGCCATGGAGTTTTCTAATGTAACTGAAAAAGACATTGTGGTTAGCCTTTGTTTTGGAGGCTAGTTTTGATTCATAACTGGCTTTGGAGGTTTTCACTAGTGATCTAATTTGCTTGTTGAGGCTAAGGAGGGAGTTTTTCCAATTGGGAATTTGTGCCTTTTTACCCTTGGACAACAGTTTCTTCCTTTTGTTGTAAAGCCTGTTAATACAGGATACCCACTAGATAGGTTTGTGTTTCCTTGAGGAGACGGTTTTAGTTCTCTTGGGTATGGCAGAGTCCATGCAGTTGTACAGGTGCTTGTATACTGCACTGGCATAATGCTTAGCATATTTGTCTGCATTCTCTGAGGGGGACAGTGGTGTGAAGCTACTGATATCCACCCTTAGAAGGTTGTAGTCAGTTTTAGAGAAGTTTTTTAGCCTGGTTACGGCTGGGGGGGGGGGGTGGAGGTTGGATGGGATACACACTTCGAATGAGACAGACCGATGGTCTGATCTCACCAGGGAAGAACTTACTATGAGGGTGGTGCAGCAATTGCCCATGTTGGTGAGAACCAAGTCTAAAATGTTATCTCCCCTTGTGGGGATGAGACAAGCTGGTCTAGTGCATTAGAATTGATGAAGTCAAGGAATCGTTGGGTGAGTGCATTAGAGCAGGAATAGTTCATCCAGTCTATGGTGGGGTAGTTGAAGTCACCAAGGATCATGGTGTTAGTGGGTACCTTGATGGAGTCAAGTAGATCCAGGTAGGAGAACTGGGTGTCCTGAGTCATGGAGGGGGGCTGTAGCTGGCTATAACTTGGATGGGTGTCTTGCCAATTGCATCTGGAGAAGTTCTAGTGTATCATGTTGGCAAACCAGTCTGAACATGTGCTTGTCTTTAATGAAAATAGAAACTCCACCACCCTTAGTTTTCCTGACCTCATTTTGGGGTCGGAATGTGTGGAATGAGGTATAGCCTGGTAAGGCAGGGGTGCTCTCTGCAGCCTTGAACCAAGTTTCCATGACTGCATAGATGTTGGCATCTTCCAGTGTGAGGAGAGCCTCCAGTGAGTGCATTTTCAGGTTAAGGCTCCTAGCATTAAGCAGTACGACCTTCACTTTGCTTTTTCACAGATATTTAATGTTGGAAGAGTTATCTTTGGGACATTGCCTAAAAAAAGGCACAATGGGGAGGCAAGAGCCTTGGCCAGAATCTTGAATCCCAGGGGTGACAAGTGGAGGCCATCTCTGGTAAAGCATCAAGGCTTGTCAAGCATGTCATCCCAGGCAGACAGATACTGGATCCCCTTGGAATGACACCAGAAACCAACTGTTGAAGTTGATTTTTTTGTTGGTATTGCAGTATCATTCTTGGTGAAGGTAGGATGCTGCTTAGGTCTAGGCTCATACCTGCCTGGGACATATATTCTGACAGCTCAATCATGTCTCTCTTCATATAGTCCAGGGCAGTACACCTCACGTTATTCACACCAACATGAGCAATTACAGAGTCATACTTGTACTTGTTGTGGAGAGACTTAAGTGCATGCATGATGTGGTGGATTCTGGTACCTAACAGACAATTGACTGTGAGCTTCTCCTTTTCGAACCTGGTAAGGGGGACATCAGTGGGTCTCACAATTGACTCTCCAGTGACTAGTATGTTTGGTTTACTGTTGTGCCTTATTGGCTGTATGAGTTTATTGTTCCGCCTTATGGGCAGTGTTTTTGAGACATCGGTGTGTTGTCTGCTGTCTGTTGTTTTTGGTGCTGTGTGTGGACTGTTTGTGAGTTTGTTTTGGAGGTCTCTGCTGTTTAGGTAAGTTTTTATTGAGGGCATATGTATAGGTGGGTGGGTGGGTGTTGTGCTTGGCTATGTGATGTAGGTGTTGTGGTGTTTGTGCTGCCAATCTCCTCTTTGTCAGGAGTACTGACTGAGGCATTAGAGAGCATGGACTCCAGGTTACTGATATAGATGCATTTCTTGCAAGTAGAAGAATTATGTGTTAGGAGAAGAGGGTTGTCAGTGAACATGAGGCAGTTGCTACACTGTCTCAGTATGCCCATGTAGACCAGGCTGGCAGGAGAAATTGATGGGAATTGTCCAGACCTAGTGTATTGAAACTTGGATGGACTTATGGAAAGAGGGTTTTAATAAGGGTTTGTCCACAAGAGTACAGACCACAAAAATCTTCTTAAATGTAAAATAACTGGCCTGAAGCCCAAATGCTAAAACCAAAACTAAGAGGGTTAGAATAACAGACACATTTATTCAGGCTACTAACACACAGTAATAAATGCAGCAGAATAAAAGCACTTCAACACTTAAGAGCAAGCAGCAAGGCAAAATAAGGTAATACGGTAGGAAGAACACAATTACAGTAAAAGCAGCTGAATAAGGTTTTTTTTGTGGAGACGGGAGGAACAGAAGATAATTAAAGATTAAGAAACTAAGGGGGTTGGCCTTCCCAAATGCTCTCTCTGTGCACAGTAGAATGAGTTGATGAGATGGAACTGGGAGGAGTGTCCAAAATCAAAGAAGCACTCTGGTAGTCCTACCCAAATGATCACACTGTACCCAGTACAGTAAGCAAATGAGATGAGACTGGGAGGAGTGTCCAAATTTAAAGAAACAATCTGGTACTCCTACCCAAGTTATCACACTGTACTCACTACAGTAAGCAAATGAGATGGGACTTGGAGGAGTGTCCAAAATCAAATTTACATAGAACCTAGACAGAGCATTATCTGTAGGCTTTATTCCAAATATCTAACAGATACACTTAATAGTTTAGATCTGTGCATCTTTAACATCCACATATTTCAAAATGGAGACTGCAATGCTTGTTTGATTGGAACCTTAGGTATTACCAAGATTTCCTGCAAATTTTATATATTTTTGTTTCCTTTCAAGTTTGTTTTTCAAACTCAATCAAACAGTCCTTCAAGGCTGGTTTAAGGACAGGTGGGTCTCCTATTTTCTGTTGCATGGTGTAGACTTTTGGTTCAAATGCAGTTGACTGACATCAAGGACACTGGACACACTTCTAAGCTGTCTGTGTCTTTATACATTCTGGCAGACATTACAGATACTACAGTCTGTACTGTGATCGATCTTGAAAGAAGATTTGTGATGGCCAAAGATGTTAAGCAATCTTAAAGTGAACTTTAGTTGAAGGTTAAGAAATTTCTTTAGAAAATATTCAGGATTGATAAGTAGTTCTTCAGGCTCTTTGCAGTCTAAATATTTTGTGTTGAACAAGGGTAACATTACAGACTTTTTGGTACAAATGGAAAATCCCTTTGCTCATTCAATACCTTACAAAATTGAAAGTAGCAGGCCCAAGCATAGCCAAACCAAATTTAGTTAGCCTACTTGATCCTGTGTTAGTGCTACAAGATGGAGGTCATAACTGTAAGGTCAACTATAAGTCACCTAAATAACTTATAGGTTCATAGGTAAGTACTAGGCTATCTGCCCAAGGGCATCTATAAGCCTAACCAGAATGTGTTGGCTTTCACCTCCCCTGCAGATTAGTTCCCTGTGCCTCAGTCCAGCAGAGCCATTAGTTCCCAGTGCCTCTGTCCAGTAGAGCCACTGCAGTGATCCCCGGGGTAAATTTTCTGTTTCCCATCCACTCGTCAAGGATTCTCTTGAAGAGTGTTAGTGAGGGGCTCTGCCTAATGTAGATTGGAATCATGTTCCAAAGCATGGGGAGTCTCTGGGACAGGAATCTATCCCTCCAGCATAGTCTGTGGGACAGGAATCTATCCCTCCAGCATGTCCTATTTATGGTTGTGGTGAGGTTTAGATCCCTAGAGTGTGTGGCTCTTGGGGATTTTTTTTTTTTTTTTAGGTGGAGCATGTCCATCAGTTCTGGGTTGGACATGACATTATATGTCAGGCAGAGATCACCTCTGAGTAAGCGGTATGCAACCGAGTACAGCTGGAGTTTCTTTAGTCGGGCTGCATAGGGCATCTGTTTGAGACCAGTAATCCTCTTGGTGAGGTAATTCTGTGGTCTTTCCAGCTGTTGCAGGTGTCTTGTAAGGTACATCCCAAATGGGGTGTTGTAATCTACGATGGGTCTGATGAGTGATGAGCAGAGGGGCGCAATAACCTCTTTTGTTCTAGATGCGAACCCTTTTGTGATTAGGTGGGCCACATAGAAGGATTTTCTAACCACTTTGGCAATATGATTATCAAAGGAGAGATTACTATCTACTTGGGTCCCCAGATTCCTTATTACATTTTCTGTATTTAGGGGATCACCACGTATGTGGTAGTTCATGGGTACTTTGTTTTTTCCAAAGGGGATGACTATGCACTTTTTGGCATTTAGCTTGAGGCCATGATTTTGACACCAGGTATCCGTCTCAGTGAGACCCTTCTGGAGGATGTCTGTATCAGCTGGAGAGTCAATTATGGCCCCCAGTTTGCAGTCGTCTGCGAACTTGGCCAGCCATAGTCCTCATGTGCTTGCCTGTACCTCTGAGAAGTATATACTGAATAGGAGGGGTCTCAGGACTGAGCCCTGGGGGACGCCACTTGTAACGGGTTTAGAGTCAGACCTAGAGCCTGCAACTCTCACCCTGTGGGTTCTATCCATGAGTCAACTGGCAACCCATCTCTTGACATAGGGGTTTATGTTCAGGCTGGTGAGCTTGTCTATAATACCAGAATGGGGAATGGTGTCGAAAGCCTTTGTGAGGTCTAGGTAGGCTGTGTGGACCTCCATTCCCTTGTCTAAAGCCTTGGTAACTGTCTCAAAGAAGTCTACCAAGTTTAAGGAGGCATGATCTGCCCTTAACAAAGCCAAACTGGGTAGGCTCCAATGTTTGAAGGTTCCCAATGTCTCTGTTAATGAATTCCATGATGATGCGTTCCATAGCCTTGCAGACCAGGCTAGTCAGGCATATAGGGCGATAGTTCCTGGGGTCCGTTGTGGCTCCACCTTTGTGGAGTGGGATAACTGTTGCTGTGCACCACTCAATGGGTACGTAGCCTGTAGAGAGGCTGAGTTTGAACAGTGTGTTTAGGTGAGGAGTTAGTTCATTTTGGACCTCATGTAAAACACATCCTGGGACACCATCTGGTCCCATTGAAGCTGTATTTTTGGCTTTGGATAGGGCTGTTTTAACCTGTGTGTCAGTAATTGCCAGGGCTCTACATTCTTCTGGGATGGGTATGGGCCCTTTAGGGAGTGAGAGGGGGGTGAAGTTTGTACTAAACCTGTCTGCCAGAATGTTGGCAATATCAGTCATTTCAGTGTATTTTATGACATTCTGCACTAACTCAGAGCAGATCTGAGAGTTTCCACTTAGGTTCTTGACATAGCTAAAGAACACTTTGTGGTTATCTTTGGAGTCCTTGGCAATTTTTCTTTTGAAGCTAGCCTTGGATGATTTTATGAGGGATCGTCTTTCCTTCTTGGGATTTTACTCTTTTCTGTACTAGTTTCCTCCTTCTGTTGTATAGCTTGTTCATGGCAGGGGTCCACCAGACTGGTTTCCTTTTCTTGGAGGAGTGAGTCTTGGTTTTGCTTGTTATAGCACAATCCATGCATTCTTGCAGGTGCTCAGACAGTGCCTTTGTAAAGGATTCAGCAGCTTGGACAGAATTGTCCTTTAGCATGGGGGCTGTGAACCTTTCCACCTCAGTCTTAAGTGACGTGAAGTTTGCTTTTGAAAAGTTTTTCACGGTGGTTTCCTTGATTAGGGGTGGGGGTGGAATGTGGATATCCAGAGTGATTAGTCTATGGTCTGATCTAACCAGCATGGGTTTCACCTCCAGTGTAGAACACCAGTCGCCCATGTTGGTGATGACCAGGTCCAATATGTTGTCACCTCTAGTGGGGTGTTGACCAGTTGATCCAGGCCATTCAAGTTTATAAATTCTAGGAAGCATTGGGCAAGGGAGTTAGTACTTGAGTAGTTCTCCCAGTTAATATTTGGGTAATTGAAATGACCCAATATTAGGGCATTTGGTATGACCTTCATATATTTAAGTGTCTCCAGAAATGAGGAATGGGGGTCCTGGGTCCTGGTGGGTGATCTGTAGCAAGCTACAATTTGAAATGCAGTTTTGCCTGTTGTTAGTTGCACATGGATGATCTCTGAGGCATTGTGCTGTGCCACTAATCTGGAGGTGTGGGTATCCTTGATGAATATGGATACACCCCCACCTTTTGTGTTTCTGTCCAGGTTCTGAGGCCAAAAAGTATGGTATGAGTTATAGCCTGGTAATGCTGGGGTGCTCTCTGGAGCTTTAAACTTGGTTTCTGTTACTGCACAGATATCGATGTTCTCCATACTGAGGATGAGAATGACCCTAACTTAAAAGTGAGGGGTCTCAACTCTGTCCCTGGCTAGTCCCTTTGACCACATAATAGAGATTTTCCTGCCTGAGGAGATTAATCTTATCCACAGGAAAACTGGGCAGAAACCTCACATTCAGAGATCACAAAATCCTTCTTATTGACTTGACAGGCTGAGATGCACAGCCTGTCCATAATGCAAAAAAAGTGCACCTGTCCTTTGCTGTGTGTAAAGATTTCCCTTGACAAGAACATTAACTACTTATAAGAAATCTATGACTGGTGAGTAATATAAAGTTAATCCAGTATAGGTTACTCCTGACGCAGAAAAGTCCATCTACATCAATGTTTCAACCTTCTGCTTCCCAGTGTGATACTATGGTGTCCTCAGTCATGCAAAGGCTCACATTACCAGAGGAAAACAGGCCATATTTATAAAGGGTACCACAAAGTGTACACTATGTAAACACTCACTAACTTTTTTGAGTGAATAGGTAGAACAAGCATTGTGATAGGAATGTTCTTGAATTCAGAAAGCCTGGCCTAACAATTGTAGGATGTGGGGAAAAGAATTCAAACAAATTCCCATCTACCTATCTACCTAGCTGTAGGCAACTAACAGATGATTGTGGCTATCTGCACTATGATACTAAATGAACTAGTCAAAAAGAAAAAAAAAACGGCAGCAAGACCATTCATATTTTTAAGTTTCTAATCTCAAAGACAGGATCACTTCCATTCATGTTTTTATGTTGCTAAACATGACCAACTCAATATCAGGTGAAGTAACAAGTTGGCATTCTACATGGAAACCAGAAATCTGTGATCAGAATACGAGATAGGTTTCACTACCAGATTAAATGTGACCTCATAAAGCTAAGAGATCAAGTCCAATGGATGTTCTTTAGAAGCAGTCACAGTAGAAACCAAGTAGTAGTAGACAGTGAATTCCTCTTCCCAATTCATGATGCCCATCTAAGTTGTCCTGAAGTATACCCTCAATGTAATTATATACAGATATATTTATTTCTTTTGACTACCATGGGGACTGTACCTGTAACTGAAATATAAGTATAACATTTGCTCGGATGCTGAGAGTTAGGCATTTATTCACAAAATCCACTTCAGTGGAATTACTGGTTCATTGCTTGTGATATTTGTCTTAGCATAAACACCAATGCTACTATAGTTTTCTTCCCAGTTGATATGTATCACTTTTCAGATTAATTGGCTGCTGTGTGGTAATAGATTACTTAGATTTTGAGATGATTGATTAGGTCATCTATGTGACATGGGATTTAATACTGCTTGTGTGTTTATTTGAGAATGTATGTTTAAACTGTATACATTCTGAAGACGTTTTTATATTATGTACATGAAAGCACTAAACGTGAATGAATTAAGTCCTGTTTTGTTTTTTTCAATTACCTTTTTTAGCTGCATGTATTTGATTCTTATTTTTGCTCATATACACTGCTTGCATGTCACCTTACTTGGTTGTCTTTCATACTAACTACAGTAACAGAAAACTTTTATAAAAATCACTTCTCAGATGTCAAAACTGACTTCACTGTCTGACTCATCAAATATGCAGATGTCTGCAAACTTAACAGCATTTCCTTAAGCTGCTCACACCAACTCCACTCAAACAACATTTAACATTACACATCTATCAATTATGCAGTAGAAATGATGTTGCCTTCAGCGTGAAAAATGTAGCATTTTCATATTTGGAAACCCCACCACTACCACCACCACAGATTTATGTAGTATCAATGGGCATCTACTATAATGTAGCATAATAGTAAAACACCTTGGAGTCCTTTTAGATGACTCATTTGATTCCTGTATAGCAGGAGCATATATAAAGTATATGGAGTTGTCAACCCCCCCCCTCCAAGATCCTACAGAGGGTTGATAGGCATGCCAGAGAAATAATTTCCCACATCTGTGCAGCTATTATCAAACCAATTACAAAGCACTGCATCCTGTTCTGTAATGTACTCAAACTCTATCTGGTGTAATTGGAGGAGGTACAAAAGTACCTTACAAAGACAATCACAGCACATCAAGTCTTATCTTTCAGAGAAAAACTAAAGCAGCTCTTTAATCTCTATCCTCTCTGTATATTACACCTTTATAGAGGAGACCTATGGCTAATGTACAAAACATTAAAGAACCCATTACCATGTGTAACCTTTCACTTAGGATACACCACTGGTGACCTGAACAAAGCACAGATTTAGTAAATTTTATTTATTTATTTTATTTTATTTCATTTAACCTTTGTTGACTGGGTTAGTCCCACTAGGCTAGTAACCTCTTTTCATGGGAGATCTGAGATGGTATTTATACTACTAGGGAAAATTTGGCAAGGGCATTGGGGAACTTTCTCTATTCATTAGTGGAGTGCTCATTCCAATCCTAGCCCAGTGATGGCTGTGAGAACAGCACTTGAGGAGATCCAAGATGGTGAATAGCAAAGAAATGAACACTGGTACAGTATGTAAAGCTGTACAAGATTCTAAGGAGCTTGTTCAGCAAAATTTGTTTGTTTCATCAGAATCAAATGTTCAGAACAACACGTTTTATTACAACCCTCCAGTCTGGAGGATTATAGGATTATATTTTGGGTGATTTTTTTGTTGCAAAATAAGCTGGAGAGTGGAAGATGATGTTCCAAGGGGTAAAATTGTGGACAATATCCAATCAGAGAAACTGGAAGCCATTTTAAAAGAAGATTGCTAGAAAAAGAAATCATATGCCGAGACTATTAAGGAAACTGCAGGGAAAGCAATAACAGATGAACCAAGAAAAGAAAATGTCAACAATTAAAGAAAACTCATGGTAAGTATTCAGAACACAGAAGACAAAGACATGGACAGATATGACATTTGGGATAACTTAATCATTTCATTGGAAGTGGAGGCTCATGAGGTAAGAGGTTTTATTCTTCTTCATAAAGAGCCATTTTGTGACATTATTTTTGAGATGGCTTCTGTTCTGGAAAGATTCTTGGAGGGTGTGAATAGAAAAAGAACATGTAATCAACGGAACTCTTATCTAGTTAAAGTATTTCACAGAGAAAAAGAAAATGCATGTTTAATTTCTAAGTGAAATTGAAAAACAGACTTTAAGGAAACATTTAAGCAAACTTTGTAAAGAAGTTATGGACATTAGCAAAGTGTATGATAACAGAGGCTTATGGACTAGTGGATGGAACTGTCAAATTGTACTGAAAATGGAGAGTGAAAAAATTGTTGATATCCCTAATATAAGTGTGGAAGGTAAATGGGTGTTGTAAAATATTGGGGACAACCTAAACATGTTTTATTCTGTGGAAAAGATGATCATTTGATAAGTAGCTGTGATAACAGGAAATGTTATATTTGTGGGGAAACACATCATGATGCAAAAAAGTGTGAATTGAAATGTTATAAATGTAACAAAACAGGGCATTTATGGATCGATTGTAGTCTAGAGTAAAAGGAAGAGGAAACTAAAGTGAGGACAGCATACGGAAATAAGAAACAGTCTCAGTAAAAGATAAAGGGGAAGTGGGGAAGCAAGAGCAGGGTAAAAATAAAGATAAGGATAAAGAGAAAAATGAAGCAGACAATAATATAGAAGAAGGGTCTAAAATACGTGATGAGGAAAATATAAACTGGAAAATAGCGAAAGGTAAAAAGAATTCTATTGGCAAAAGAGGAAAAGACAGAAAAAGAAAGATTAAAGGGGCAAGCTTAAAAATAAAGGAAATGGATAATGCAAATGAGATAAATACTTTAAATTTACATAACTTCTGGTAAGTTACAACATAGACATAATGACAATTTTAGAGGTCTTTCAGTAAATGTAAACAGTATTAAAATATAAGTAGAAGAACAGGCATCCCAAATTGGTGTAATAAGTGACATCAACATAATAATATAAGATTTTTGACACAAGAAGAGAGATTACAAACAAAGAAACTTTGGGGAGGATATACAATATGGAACCTTGGACAGGAACTATGTTCATGTATAGTTGTACTTTATAGAAGGTCAGTGAAAGTAATGAATGTAACATTGGTAATGGTAGAAAATTAAATATTGTAGATCTCAGATGGTATAACCAGATAAATAGAATTATAGCATTGTATGCCTATGTTACAATTAAAGAAATGGGAAATATATTTCATAAAATTCTGGATTATGTAGTAATTGATATGAATATAATATTAATGAGAGATTTTAAATGTGATTCAAGAAGAAAAAAGAAGAAGAGAGAAAATGATGTTAAGAAAAAAATGAAGTTATAAAATGTAGCAATTTAAAATTTAAAATAATAAGTTGTGGACATATAGTTGAGGAGTATATAAGACTGAAACAGAAGAATTTAGTGTATCACCATGTTTAACTATAGCTAGGGTGCAGGCACTTGTAACAGGCTTTTCAGATCACTCAGCCATAGGGACAGAGATATAGAAAAAAAAGAATAAATTATGGGATGAAAACAGAAATAAAATAGTATGCAATTATGGAAAGATCACATTTCCACTACTATGGGTTCTAAAAACTAATCCGAGTGGTAGCTAGCTTTAAAAAAAATATATAAAAAATGTTTGTTTTTTTTTAGAATGGCAGTCAGATTTATGAAAAGCAGAAAAAAAAAATCATAAAACAATATGTGCATATGCTTTAACAGATTTGGAAAGAAATGCTAGAGAATATTATATGACAGAATGGAGATTTTTATGACAAGAATCTAAAGAAAATGAAAGAGTTATTATTTAAGCAAATATATTACAAGGTAACAAAGAAGAGGCATCAGCTTATTTGAGTATCATATTTAAACAGAAAACTAATATATAGTATAACAATTCTGGTCCACCATAAATAAAATTCTACATCCCAACAACCCCTCTACACCAAACCCTTTCCCAAACAACTCACTTCTTGACACAGCAACCCTCCTCAATAACTACTTCATAGATACTACCCAAAAACTAACTCACTCTAATCAAAACACCTGTTCATCCCACCCTACCCCCACTTTACAAAAAGTAATATGACCTCTTTCTCCCTTAAACCTGTTCCCACCTCCTATATCAAATCTCTTCTCCATAAAATCAAGCTTTGTTCCCCGTCAGCTGACAAATTACCCACTCTCTTCCTCAAACTAACAGCTGACTCCATTGCTTTGCCCATCTCTATACTAATTAATAGATCAATTCAAGAAAACACAGTTCCTAACATTTGGATGTCTTTCTTTACCATACCACTGCACAAAGGAGGTAACTCCACAGACCCCTCTAACTTTTGCCCAATAAACTTATCTCCTCTTTCAAAAATTCTAGAAAAGTGTGTCCACACTCACCTCCTTAACTACCTCATGCAGGATAACGTCTTATCCACCACACAACATGGTTTCCGGCCCAACCACAGTACTGCTACTGCCCTCCTTTCTTTCACACAGACTGTTGCATAGGCCAGACACAATAACCAACTTGTGTCATGTCTCTTTCTTGATCTATTCAAAGCTTTTGATACAGTTTCCCACTCTAAACTTCTTTCAAAACTAACTGACCTTAACCTCTCTCCTGCCACAGTGCAGTGGTTCTCCAGCTACCTCTCTAATAGACTACAATCTGTCCGATGGCTTATTTCACGCTCCCCCTTCCTACCTGTAAATACAGGGGTTCCACAGGGCTCCATCCTAGGCCCCCTTTTATTCAATATCGTTACCAACAATCTTTATTCTGCCTGCAACCACTCTACTCTTTTCCAGTATGCTGATGACTCAACACTCATCACATCCTCAGATAACTTGTCTCAGCTTCTTTCCCTTACACAAGACACCTTCAATTCCATTGATAACTGGCTCAATGAAAACCAGCTTATCCTAAACCCTAAAAAAACTAAACTTTTCCTTTTCCTTCCTAATGCACTCTCGGTTCATAAATCCATCTTCTCCATCTCCTCTCTTGATAATACTATCATCACAGCAGATCCAAATACAAAACACCTTGGCGCCATTATAGACAACCAGCTTAAATTTGACCACCATTTTCACCAGACCATAAAGAAGACCCATCAAAAGTTAGGACTATTATAGTGCAACAGAAAATTCCTTACTCCTGAAACTAAGCTATCCCTAGCGAGAGCATTCCTTCTACCTGGCATTCTATATGCTGCTCCCATTCTTACAAACCTTCAAACCATTTTAATCACCCAACTAGAGAAAACCTATAATAAAACTGCTAAATTTGCCACTAACCAAACGTACAGATATCACCATTATATTTCATTAAAACAACTCCATTGGCCTGAAAACCCCAAATCAACTACTTTTAGCACAACTTCAAATCACTCACTCCATCCTCTACAAGCCCACAGTCTGCCCCCCTCCCTTTCAACACTAGTCTCATTCTATACCCCCACCAGACCTCTCAGAAGCTCCGACCAACAACTGCTTGCCATTCGTAAGCCTAACAAAAACATGGGTAAATCTCTATATAACCAAAAAGTCTGCTTAGCCTGGAACAAACTTTCTTCTAACATTAGAAGTATCTCTAACAGTAACCAATTCAAAAAGCAACTAAAACTACTCTTTCTTATTTTATGGACCTGTCCATGTTAGGAACCTACCTAAAACCACCACCCCTTCCCAACCTTTAAGTCTCTCATCTGTCTACCCACCTGCCTGTACAGTTCTTCTATTTTTCCCTTACGCTTCCTTCTCAGACATATTGCCTCTCCTTAGGATATTCACATCCTATCTTCCCTGTATATAGAGTGTATTTACATACAATGTAACTTGAGGTTCATACTACTGCACTACTCTCCAGTTGTAACTTCACTTAGGCTACTTCTACCTACACAGTCCTCTGATTACTGAGACTTAATCATAATTTTTTACTGTACTCAGTCTAGAGATGTTTTTCCAGATGTAAATTGATGCTGTATTCACACAGTGATACCTATTACCTGTTATTTGTAAACTCAAAATCAGTGCTATAAACACCAATATATGTTTGTTTCTTTCATAGTATCACTTCTTTATGTATTTTTCCCACTGCAACTACTATGTATTGTTTCTTAGATATCATATTTTATTATACTTGTTATAAATATATGTATTGGAGCTTTTCTCCCCGGGTCTCCACTGAAAATGGGCTTCTGGCTCAGTTGGACTAACCCGGTTAACACATTTCAAATAAATAAATAATTAAACAGATAATGATGATAGAGAAGAGTTAAGTACAAAAAATAATGGAATGTTAAAAAATTAACAGAAGAAGACAATAAACAACTAGAAAATTAGATGTCCTTATATGAACTGGATAAGGTACTTGGACAAGTTAATTTACAATGAGTTTCAGGACCAGATGGGTAGAATACCAATTTTATAAGAATATTATGGGTTGGCAGAAAAAAACACTTCTTAAAAGTTATGATTGAGTGGTTAAATGAAGGTTTTATGTACAAAGACTTATGCAATGGTATACTTAAATTTGTACTGAAAAAAAGGAAGATAACAATAAAATTGAAAATTGGAGACCTATATAATTAAACAATGCAAATTATAACATTTTTATGAAAATACTTCAGAAAAGAATGGAAAGTTCTGACGCTGCCAGCCCAGCTATCTGGAATTTTGTAAATAATTCTATGTCATTTATGACTATTGATGTGATTTATACAGCACTGTATGGTGTCATTTGTGAATATTGATATGATTTATACAGAACTGTATGTTATGTACTGAGCTTCAAGAATGTAACCACAGCATACCCTGCTGGAACATAGAAGATTAACTTACAAAACTTAAAGAAAATAAGTTGAAATTAAATGCTTTACAATGTGCTATAAAAGTTAGTTTCAATGCAGCAAACAGACACAATGTCAAGAGTTAGAAGTTTTTCTATTGTCTGAAAAGAAACGTAATTACTAGGTTTAAAATGTAAAGTTTTTGATTGCTTTATGACTTCATAGCAGCTACACAGTTCATAGGTTCATAGGTTGGTACTAGGCTATCAGCCCTAGGGCCTATACAAGCCTAGCCATAATAATTCCCTGGCTATTTCTTCCCACATTATTTACTTTCCTGGACCCCTGTCTAGCAGGGCGACTGACGTGATCCCTGGGGTGAATTTCCTTTCGCCCATCCAATCGTCAAGGTTCCTTTTGAAGAGGTCCAAAGAGGCACTCTGCTTGACATGTATGGGCAATCTATAACAGAGTCTGGGGAGTCTCTGGGTCAGGAACCTATCCCTCCAGCATGTTTTGTTTATTGTGATGACAAGGTTTAGATCCCTGGAGCGTGTAGCTCTGAGGGATTGGGATTTCTTTAAGTGTAGCATGTCCAACAGCTCTGGGTTTGACATGGCCTTGTATGTTAAGCAGAGATCACCTCTGAGTAGACGATATGCGACAGAGTATAGCTGGAGTTTTTTAAGGCGGTCAGCGTAGGGCATCTGCTTTAGGCCTGTGATTCTTTTAGTGAGGTATTTCTGAGGCCTTTCCAGTTGTTGCAGATGTCTTGAGAGGTACATACCAAATGGGGCGTTGTATTCTATAATGGGTCTAATGAGGGATGAGTACAGTGGGACAATGACCTCCTTTTTCTGGATGAAAAGCCCTTCGTGATGAGGTGTGCCACATAGAAGGATTTCCTGACTGTTGTGGCGATGTGGTTATCGAAGGTGAGACCACTGTCCACCTGTGTCCCCAAGTCTCTTATCACACTTTCTGTGTTTAGTGTACTGCCACCTATATGGTAATTCATGGATACATGTTTTTCCCAAAGGGATAACAATACATTTCTTGGCATTGAGCTTGAGCCCATGGCTCTGGCACCAAGCATCTGTTTCTGTAAGGCCCTTTTGTAGAGTATCCACATCATTTAGGGATTCAATAATGGCTCCCAGTTTGCAGTCATCTGCAAACTTTGTTAGCCAGAGTCCCTTAGTGTTGACCTGTACTTCAGAGAAGTAGATGCCAAACAAGAGCAGCCCCAGGACTGAACCCTGAGGTACTCCACTTGTCACTTGTCTGGAGCTGGATTTGGAGTCAGCTACTTTTATAGTGTGGGTTCTATCAGTAAGCCATTTAGCAACCCATTGGGTGACATAGGGATTAATGTCCAACTTAGTTCTGCAAACTTCTAAGAGATGCATACTTTTCACACAGAGATGTTAAAATTCTGTTAGTATCTGTTTAACCTGGGAACTTAAGTCAGGTGACAAAGAGTGATGTCATCCAAGCTAACTCAGCAGTAATGTTTATTATTATTAATTTAAGAACTCTCTCTGGGGGAGACTATGCATTTTGTATCTTGTCTTGTACCTAGAAACATCCACTCAGCACTTCTGCCTGTGAGTTGTCTGTAAGTAAGACTTAGGTCATAGTATCTCTTTTAGAGATATATAGGAATATAGAAAAGATTAGTTTAGATGTTTCTGTATTTATGTGAGACTGTTCTGCAATGTTGTTTTAAAATATTTTCTTCGATTTTGAACTTTGAAGTAATTGTGTTCATTTATTGAATATTGTCTTGTTCTTTCATTATTTATTATTAAATACATTTAAACCTATCTTTGTGGCTGATACTTGTGAGACATATTTAAGCTCTTAGACTGCTTGCATACTTACTTGGTGACACTGTACAGACCACTCCTAAATAGCCTTGCTCTTGGTCAGACTACCATTTGGACTAATAGTAACATTACACAGCAGGATTGGACACTCTTTGTACTGGCCTTATAGTAGTTGATAAGGGTGGCTGGTGGCAGCTGGTACTACTACCTTATAGTCTGGGCAGAAGGGCACATAGCAAGTAAACATGTGCCAGTCTTTCCCAGGTGTGTGTTTGTATAGCAAGCAAATCTCAAAGTGTGTGTGTGTGTGTGTGTGTGTGTGTGTGTGTGTGTGTGTGTGTCAGCTACTTGGGCAGGAATATACTTTACATTGTGTGGACCATTTGGAATAAAAGGATAAATGAATCATATTTAATCACAAATGGTGACTAGCAGTGATTTTAGGAAAAATCAGATAGCGGTTGTGGAAAAAGGACTGGGGGTCAAATAAGATAATGAAAATATAAATTTAACATAATAATAAAAAGTAAGATATTTCTGATTGTATGACAACCCATGCATCTATCCATCCATCCATCATCAACCTTTTTTCCATTTTTCCACATGGGATCATGGTGTCACTTCAACAGTGACAATCATATAGAGCTAAGGTTCACACTGCTGGATATCAATAATGGAAATGAATGGAAAACTGTACACTGTATAAATTGTAAACATGTACGTTTGTAAATAGTATTATAAATAATGTTTTAAATAAAGAGCCCCCTTCTTTTTTTCATAGGTGCCGTGGAATCTTTTACATCCACTTGAAATACCACCATCTCAAGCAGATGGGGCCACTGTTTAACCCCTCATCTGAAGTATGGCACACTCAGGAGTGCAGCACCCCCTTAACATCAACTGTACTGTGGAATATGACAACTTCATATGTCAAAAACCTCTTTGCCTGTTGCATAAACTCATCCTTGCAGTTAAGCAAAGCCCATCAATTAATAAGATTCACGGATCATAATGGTAACAAGAGCACTTACATGTTCCAGTATGGTATATGAGGTATTAAGCTCCTCAACGAGCTTGAGCTTATTCCCAAGACTATGAACTCATGATCCTGTACTAAAAGATCCAGTGTTATGATGCATTAAAGCTGAACCAGTGAGAACTAACAAAGTACTCTGCAGATATTTCCCATTATGCTGCATACTATAATTATGGTTAAGTCACTGTTTAGACCACTGAGTAGTGTGTTTCTGATAACAAGACTGATCATTTAGATTCTTCCTGCTCCATTTCCTTGATAAGGATTCCATTTTGACTTCTTATAACCGCAGATAAGTAGTAACCATTCATAAAACTCATCTTCAGGTTACTAAATTATACAGTTCAATCTATGTCTGATGAAGAACAGGTCAAACTAATACTTTTAAAATCTACTACACAGAATGAACCATCTCTGAGTTAGCTACACCCAAGATAATTGGGTCTCACTGGAGGAGAACATCACATTTGTTTGCTGAATATTAATGTCCTTTTTGTGACTCAGCACTAAACAAACTGAAATATTTCTAAGTATAGTGCAAAGGACATGTTGTTCAAGAATCATGGTACATGATAATATGTATCTGAGTTGTATTATATGAGCAGTCACATGTTGAGGTACATATTGACTGAATTACCAATGCATTTGCTAAAGTTCCAAAAGAATAACACTTAAAAGGAGTTTTATGATGGGTTCTATGTAGTTTGAACAAATACGTGAGTGATACTCTTGAAACCTCTAATTACATCCATAGAGTATTATATGCATAAGCACTCAATAATATTTTAGCATCTAGATGCATTTATGCTGTTAGAGTGCATAAAGTAAAACTAATTAAGTTATGGCATATATTTATTCTAAGTAAGCAGTACTGAAGTAATCATTAGTATTTAATAAGTATCAGTCTGAGCCAAGAAATACCTTCAAGATATCCTTTTTTACATGATAGTACCTTCTCTGGCAGATTCAGTTGTGACCAGAAGATGTTTGTTGATTAGCTATACTTCTACATGCCCTGTCTTAATACTCTATACATTTTTATCACATCTAGAATTAGTTTCTCCTGGCATTTCCAAGAATGTCACAATAGTGTCTCTAAGTAAAGGAGATGATGTTATTTACTTAGGAGTTCGGATATCTGACTGGCATTCTTTGTACTTTACAAAATGAAATTGTAGATCTAAAACATGAATTCTGATAATTTCAAGTGTCGCTCATCTTGTACATACTAAGAAGACGATGAGGCTTGGGTGTTCATTTAAGTAGTTTATTGCATACAAACACATCAGGATGAATTACAGGAACATTAAACTTAAACAAACTAACTAACTAACTACTGCATACATGCATGCTCTCACTCTGGCTGCTCACTCAAAATGGCACTCTTGCTTGCACATGCTCAGTGCTTATATACACATGCCAACTGACTAGAATGCTTCTTAAAGGTATATCACACACTCTGATCTATAGCCTCCCTCTTTACTGAGCTGTCCCATATAAGCAATGGCATTTAAATAGGCATGCAATTTACACAGACAATAATAAAGAAAACAACAGTCATGACCAGGTTGCCCTGTATCTGGAACTAGGTCTGGAGATGCAACCTGATCTCATAATGTAACAGTACTGGGTTTAGCAACAGGGACAGTCACTGGGAAATGTTCTGCTTGAGGACTCTCAGGGATTCTCTCAGGAACAGGGATTTCTCATGGAATGTCCTCTGGAACAGGAACAATGGACAAGTCACTCAGAGAATTAGAGTCTTTGTCACAGGCAAGATGCTGTAACACTGGTTCGGACACTGGTAATAAATGTTTCCAATTTCATCTGAATTCCATTCCTTGTGAATCCATAATGTGCAATCTGAACTCTTATCACAAACTTTTCACAAATCCGATGCAATCAAAACCTTTTGATGTCTGCATCCTCACTATCTCCCCTTCTTTCAATGAACTGAGTGGTTTGCTGGTCTTATCATAGTAGGACTTCTGGGACAAATGTTTTTTCAACTGTTGGGCTTTCGCTGCTTTGTTGTTTTTAGCACATGGAACCAATAAATTGCTGCTGATTAGTAATGTAGTTCTGGTTTGTCTTGTCATAAGTCTCAGGCAGGTGAACCAAGATGATTATCAAGAGGAATGCTTCTGAGATTTAGCAAGTTTAGAAAAACATCTGTATTGTCACATTTGGATTTCTATAACAGCTGTTTTGCACTTTGAACTGCATATTCAGCCAAGCTGTTTGACTGCGGGTATTCAGGACTTCTTGCAGTATGAATAAAGTCCCACACCTCTGCAAATTGTCTGAACTGCTGACTTGTAAGCTGTGCACCATTGTCAGAAATGACTCTGTGCAGACTACCATGAACAGAAAAATGTCTCTTCAACTGAGTGATGAAAAAATTAGAAGTTAGGTTAGGAAGTAGCTCAATTTTGAAACGAATTTGAATAAGAGTCTACTAACACCAACTAGAGTTGACCATTCCACTCAAAGATATCTGTGGCTACTGTCAACCAAAGTAGTTTAGGAATTTGACTTAACTGAAGTGGTTCTTTTTGTTGATGCGGCTTTTTGCTATTACATACCAAACAAGATGAAATTAGTTTCTCAATATCTTTTGACACAGAAAGCCAAAATACTAGTTCTCTCACCCTTCTTTTGGTAGAATCAATTCCTGGGTGGCCATGATGCAAGATCTTAATGTACACTTGTTGTAAGGATTTTGGAACAATCACTTTAGGACCTTTCATGATGATATCACTGTCTGACAAAATCTCATCTCTGTATAGAAAATACTGTTGCACATCTACTAGTAAACAAGATTGCGTCAAGGCCATCCTCAACTGATTAAGAGTTTAGCTTCTGGAGAATTAAATCTGAGGCTGTGTGAGTTCTAAGCTCATCAAGATGTGTGGAAGAAAAATTTTGCAGTTCCATGACTTCAAAATCAAGTTGCTCATTGCTATGCTATCCTGTAATTTTCCTGGGTGATCTGGATAAGGTATCAGCAAGATAAAGAAGTTCGCCTTTTGTGTGAACAACACTGAAATTGTACTTTTGCAATTTGTGCATCATGTATTGCAATCTGGCAAGAGCTGTGTATATTGGCTTTCTCAAAATAGTAACTAAAGGTTGGTGGTCAGTTTCTATCTGGATGGGTCAGCCATAAATATAATCATGAAATTTCGAACATGCAAACACAATTGCCAAAAGCTCTTTCTCAATCTGGACATATTGCATCTCCATCTGTGTAAGAGTTTTCCATGCATAGGCTAATGGTCTTTCCTCTAGAAGAATGACTGCACCTAGACAAAACTTAAAGGCGTCAGATGAATGAGCAACTAGTTTGTGAACATCATAATAGCTTAGTCTTGGTGTATTGGCAAATTTCTGTTTCAAGACATCAAATACTCTTTGGAATTGCTCTGACCATGACCAGATTACATCTTTGTGTGTCAGTTCTCTAAGCGGTAAATCTGGAATGAACTTGCCTAAACAGTTGACCAAGCCAAGAAAATGTTGTAGGGCTTGAACATTGTCTGGAGTTGGCATCTCGAGAACTGCTGCCTGCTTGGAAGGATCTGGTAAACAAATGACCAACATAAGTGACTTTTTGTAGCCTGAATTTGCACTTCTGAGGATTCAGCTTAAGATTCACTTCATGTGCTCTTTCCAGAACTTTTTTGAGGTTTATATAATTTTCGACTTCAACATTACCTCCTACTAAAATGTTATCTACTATTATAGCACATAGATAGCCAGAAAAAAATTGTTCCATTGCACGTTGAAAGACTTCACTGGCAGAATTTATTCCACTTGGCATTCTCAGAAATCTGTACCTTATGAATGGTGTACTAAATGTGGTTAGCAATGAAGATTTTTGATCAAGCAAAACTTGCCAAAATGAAATCTTTGCATCTACGACAGAAAAAACAGTGGCATTTGTCATGAGGGCAGCAACCTCCTCGACTGTGTGCATAGGATGATGAGGCCTTTTCAATGCTTTGTTCAAGTCTCTTGGATCAATACATATTTTAATGTCATCTGAGCTTTTCTTATGATCTACTACCATAGAGGACACACATTCAAGTTGGTTCTTCTACTGGACAAATTACTCCTAGCTACACCATTTTGTCTAGCTTGGCTTTGACTGTTCTGTATAGCTACTATAACTTTCCGTGATGGTCTGATAACTGGGCCGATCTCTAGGTCTAACTTCATGGAGTACACAACTGGGAGGTTGTCTAGTTTGTCTGCAAAAATATCAGCATACTCAGAAAAAATAGTTTGGGCGAAATTCAAGCTGTTGTAATTCAAACTTACATGATGAAATTCACTATTAAATTAAAGCAGTCCCATTTTCAAACCATCTCTGAGGCCTAATAATGACTGCATGTGTCTCTTGACTAAGTAAAACTGTAAGTCATAGCTGTTTCCAGCAGAATAACATGAAAACACTACTCAGCCTTCTGTTTGAATCTCTTTGCCACCATAAGCAACAAACTTCATGCACTTTGTTAAATCAAGTTGTTCTGCAACTTTTACCTAACAAACGTTTCTGATGACATAACATTGCACTTTGAGCCAGTATCTACTTTGAGCTCTATGGGGCTCCCATTAATCTGAACAGTACAGAAGATTTTGTTTTTTGCCCACAAATCTACTGCAGTGACTGTTTCACCAAGCACAGACACACCATCAACATAGAAAGTAGGGTTGCAGCTTTTTAATTGATCAACTTGCCTACTTGTATGCAGTTTTTCATAAAAGAATGTGCCTTATTTGATTTACAAAACCTTTTGAAATTATTCCACTTACTGCAAGAATGGTACTGCTGCACTTTTCTCGTATGGGCTCATGATTACCACCACAATTAAGACAGTTGACTATGAGGCTTGCTATGGTTTTTGTTGAGTTATCCGTGTGCTTTGCTGCATGTATCTTAGACCTTAGTAAAGTAGCTCTGGGTTTTACAGAAGATGCCCTGGGGTTTGCTGAAGTAACCACTCCATTAGGCCTGTATCTGTTAGCCTTGTGCTGCATACTATCTATATTAGCTTTGTCGCTGTGTCTTCCACAGCTATTCTCATTTGTAAGCATGCTTATGTGCTTTTTTGTAAGCTTGTATATCTGACAAATTTCTATGGCCTTGTTTAATGTCAAATCATTGTCTCAAAGCAAAATCTCTCTCTCTCTCTCACTGTATATTTATTAATACTACACACAAGCCTGTCTTTTATCAACTCATCCCTCAAGTCACCACATATGCACGTTTTAGCCTTATTTCTCAAGTCGTTTATATATGCTGCAAAGGTTTACCAGGCTTATGATGTCTTATGTAAAATAAGTGCCTTTCCCTTATAATATTCATTTAGGGGTTACACATCTTTCTAAATTTACATTTTAAGTACTCAGAGTGTTCCTGCATTTTAGCCTATACCACAATATGGTGGTTTACCCCCTCCCCTGCAAATACAGCCGGTGCATACACAAATGAATGCTCTCTTTTAACGGCTTCTGAACCAGCTAAATTAAGCAGAATAAATGCCTTTGTCCATAAATCTTTGTCAGAAAAGGCAGCATGCATGAACATATTGTATTCCTGCTCAAATGCTCTCCAATTTTCTGCAATACTGTTATCAAACACAAGTGGTGCGGGTCTGTGAAATCCTTCTGCCATGCCCACAGATTATAGTAAAACACAATGCAATCTTGGCCCTAGTAATTATGTATGAATATGCACACACCAGGTACTTGTAATAATATTCAAATGCACAATAAACTCTTTGAAAGACTGTACTTTGCAAAATATTCTTTGAAATAACTGTGTTTTGAGAAATATTCTTTGAAATGACTATACTTTGTAAAAGAATTGTACTGTAATACTGCACACACTTGCCAGCACTAGGCACACTTTGGATACTTTGAATAACTTTAGCTAATGTGAAAAAGTAGTACATAGTGAAAAAAATGTGGTATTTTTCCCTTTTTTATACATTCTATGCAATTTGGATACTGTTTCAAACATTTTTGTAATTATTTCAAATATTTTTATCAATATGTCACAGTTTCAGACATTTTGTTTAATTAGAAATTTGTTCTGAGCATTCCAAATGCTTCCTTTTTATATTTATAGTGAAATAAATCATTTAAGCAAGTTTTAGTACCTGGAATTTGTTTCTGACTTGTTTGTGAGTCATTTGAGCAGTAGGGATGATCCACTCCTGTATATTCCTCCACTTCTAACTGTTTGCATCATGGCTGTGACTATGGATCCCATTCTGACACCATGTCACTTGCCTTGTACATACTAAGAAGACCATAAGGCTTGGGTGTTTGTTTAAGTAGTTTATTGTGTACAAACACATCAGGATGAATGGCAGGAATATTAAACTTAAATTAATTATATAACTGACTACTACATATATGCATGCTGTCATTCTGGCTGCTCACTCAAAATGGCACTCTTGTTTGCACATGCTCAGTACTTACATGCATGTAAGTAATGAGCATGCAAGTACTGAGCATGTGCAGTACTTCCATGCATGTGCCCACTGACTGGAATGCTTCCACACACTCTGATCTACATCAAGGGCAGTAATTCCTAACAAAGCCCACAGATGATTTCATGTTATCATTAATCCATTCTTAATAAATATTTCAAGTTGCCTATTTCTGAAGCCATCTGCAACTATTGTTGTTGAAGTATTTGCACAGTGAAATTATTTCTATATAACTAAGAAAAAATCATGGCTGGGAATGCTACATGTGCTTACTAATGCATAATCTGGGTTCAGAGTGACTAATAATATATACATTTCTGTGAGCATGGCTACAGCATAGATACTGTGATTGTCACAGTTGACAACAGAGGGGAAGCAAATATATGCTAACAGTGACTGAAAAGTGGAGGTGCACCTGTGCCTTTGATCATCACAGTAAATTATGCCATACGATTTTCAGGAAAATAAATATTTTACAGCCAAGATTGTTATCTGTCCCTGTAGAAATGCTAGCACTTTACAGGGTAATGCTGATGTAACATGGCTGAGATCACTCCAAGTGTGTACAACATCTATTGTTACATGACAAATGCTCTACACCAGTGGTGTTACTGTGCATGATTCTATGCACAGTAACACAAAGTTACATAGTATAATACAATCTGGAACTATAACTTCATTTGCTTTTGCATTATGCATGAATATTCATCTTCTTTTATTTTCTGTCATTGACAATATAGGCTCAGAAATGATTATTTTATTCAAAGCATCACTTGGGCATTGTTCAAGAAACAATGCATTAATAACATATGCCCTTAATTAATTCTGATAGCACTCTGAATGTAACTATATGTTTATTTCTGACAAGCAAGAATGAATGTTCATGGTCACAACCCTTTAAATAAGTACATTATGTATGCACTTATACCTATAAAATGATACTATACCATTCTGTCTGTAAAAATTCAGATTATTTCTCTGATCATAAGCAATGAAAACTGCAAAGATGCAAGTGTAAAATGGCTTCAAGGAAAATGTGTGCATAAAGCCCAAAAGCTGCCCAGATTGTACCTTTCATCTAATCATACTTATGGTTCTCTGTAAGCCTAAAGGGCTCAAGATCCATTTTATTTTATGAAGGGCAGTTGGCTTTTGAAACTGTGTCTATAAAGTGGAATATGTAATATATCACACAACATAAAAATGACATTTATATGAACATTACAGCTCACACATACTGCAAGTCATCTTTATTGTAACTGCACAGCCACATAAATCACATTCCACTATAGGATTGACATTTAAATTCCAATAATTTTTTTAATTGTTGCATTTTCTTTCTCTGAAAACTTTTTCACTATAATGCTAAGCCAAACAAAAGTATTTAAAAAAGTTCAGAAATGAAGGCAAGCAACTAGCAGCAAACAGGCTGTTATACTGTATTCCTTAATTGTACTGTAGAAACATTAAACTGAGTGGAAGCCAAAGATTACCTGGCCTCTTGGACTTTCATGTGCTCTCTATTCATAAAGCTGATCTAGCCTGTGAGCATTAATAATTGGGAATAGTGGGACATGAATGGTAGGCTTAAAAAGGCTATAAGACTATTAGTCTAATAACTTCCTATGATCCTTCTATTACAGTCCCTGTTATATATATTTAGTAAGTCATCTTTCTACCTGTTTTATTATATGAAGTTCCTTTTCAGTAAATTCTTCAGGCTACTAGCATATCTATTCACCAGTTCTGTTGCGAGCATGTGCTGCATTTTTAAGTTAGTTCAACAAATAATTATGAGTTAACATTTCATTTGCAGTTCTCTTTCCATACCCTCAATGTATACCTTTTTGTACAGGCATCATTTGTCTTACTTTTGTAAAGTATCTGCATGTCTTTGATCCAGCATCTCTCTCAGTCTCTCTCTAACTCCCCATTTTCTCAGCCTCTTCCTTCTCGGGTGTCTTTGTATTTGTCTTCTTCTAGACTGCAGTTTTGACATAGTTCAGTTTACCTCTCAGAATGATCTGTGACACATTAGTCTCTCTCTCTCTCTGTCTCTGTCACTGTCCCCACCCCGGATTGTCACAGTTGCATTTTTTGTGTACTGCCATCCATACAGCTGCTCAAAATCACTCTACAAAAATTATATAAAGAAGCATCTTCTCCATCTTTCCCATCAGAGATCTTCTTCTTCTTTCGGCTTTTCCCGGTTAGGGGTTGCCACAGTGGATCACCTGTCCGCTCATGATTGGCAGTGGAGTTTTACAGTGTTGAGTTGCCAGCCCAGTGCCCAACCTTCCACAGAAGGCACACATGCATGCATTCATGCCTAGGGCCAATTCAGAGTGTCTAATCCACCTACAGTATGTCTTTGGGATCTGATGAAGTATATTATCCTACTTGCCCCATCACATCTGATTCTGCCCCAACTCCTCAAAGTCATCCAATATGTAAGCAGTAAGGGTCATTGTTTCTCCTCAGCTGCACCATGCTCTTCTTCCTATACTCAACTCCTGGATCCCTGTCTATACTAGACTCAACTCCTGGATCCCTATCCAGCCTATACTCAGCTCCTGGATCCCTACCCATCCTATACTCAGCTCCTGCATCCCTATCCATCCTATACTCAGCTCCTGGATCCCTATCCATCCTATACTCTTCTCCTAGATTTCTATCCATCCTATACTCAGCTCCTAGATCCCTATCCATACTATACTCAGCTCCTGGATCCCTGTCCATCCTATACTCATCTCCTGGATCCCTACCCATCCTATACTTAGCTCCTGGATCCCTATCCATCCTAGACTTAGCTCCTGGATCCCTAGCCATCCTATACTCAGCTCCTGGATCCCGATCCATCCTAGACTCACCTCCTGGACACCTATCCATCCTATACTCAGCTCCTGGATCCCTATCCATCCTACACTCAACTCCTGGATCCCTAGCCATCCTATATTCAACTTCTGGATCCCTATCCATCCTAGACTCACCTCCTGGACACCTATCCATCCTATACTCTGCTCCTGGATCCCTGTCCATCCTATACACTGCTCCTGTTTGCTTACTGAAGAAGGCCTTATACCCTTACTGCAGCAGGCTGTATACCTTTTGGCACTGATGTACACTCTCCTACTGTGCTTCTGGTTCTTCTTCATACATTTTGAGTCCCTGTACATTTTACTCACCTCCCCATACAAGGTGCCATATTATATATTTAATTATTACCTAACAGTGATTGTGCAAAGCTCTGTGGTATACTACTTTTATGATTCTATCGCAAACTATTCACTGTAATCAGTACTCTGTCTCCTGTTTACTAAGCATCTTCTAAACCAACTTTCCACTTTAGGTCAATTACTATGAGATACATACTCTTCATCAACTCCAGTGTTTAGTTATTTCGTAAATTAAATTGAGCTATTATTATTGTTTCCACAAAGAATACAGGAACCTCAGTTTTTGGAGAACTTCCCCTCTGTCTTCCACCCAATCACAAATAAAAGACACCAACATTGTGATGACAGAAGTTCTGCATGACTCTCAGGCTCTTCACAGTACTGTATGTGTTCCATATGGTGACATTCTTTTCAGCAGTAAAATAACTAATACCAGCCCCAAAACAAGTCAATAAAATATGTACTCTAGCTTTGCACATAGACTACAAACTATCAAAATAAAGATCATTTTCTCAAATAACAATACCGAAGACAACAGAAAGGCTCCTTTTTTGCCAAGGCAATCTTTTCTTTTTTATGGTGCTTGAATTCTTCATCAGTGAAACAAAAGACTAAAGACCCAGTTCTAGGTGGTTTCAATGAGATGGCATGGCATATGGGGCACATAATATCTATCATATATCACTCCAGCAAATATCCCCAAATGGGTAGAGCAAAACAACTGAGAAGAGAGCATTTAGCGTGCTCAGTTCAGACCAACCATCAGAACAAAATAGAAATAAGTCAATGAAGATCACCTGGAAGTGAAAAGGATGGATAAAATATAGGATACCTAGTGCTGCTAGCCAAATGATATTCATAGTATTTCCTAAGGACCATCTGGCTAACAGGGTTAGGTTACACTAGGTGGCACCATGTATCTATACACCAACAATTAGGTGAGCAATATAACATTACAAGAAGTAGGGTGCTGCCAAGACACAGGCCTAAGACAGCCTATCATATACATCATACCTGTAAAGAACAGGGTGCTGAACCAGGTACTTCAACAGCTGGATGAGGTCAACTTGTAGTGAAACGGAGAGATTAAAAATCCCTGGAGCAGGAGGAGTGACTTATGACACCATAGCAAGATAACCTGAATGTGCTACAGAAGGAAAGCACAGTCTGCAGACAATGATTTAATCATTAACTGCACAATCTGAGATACTCATATAAATTTTACCCAAAAATCATTTCAACTTGCAAAACAGAGACCATATTTCCCAAAGAAAAAAATGACTGTCGTGTATAAAATCAGAACAAAATATTGGGAAACTGACTGGGTTGTCCAGCTGGGATAAGACCAGCTTTTAGAGGAGACATGGGAAGAAAGGATTCACAATTTAACAATTTGTGTGTGTATTAATAAAAGACTGATTTGTATTTTAAAGAAACATTTATTATTTTGATACAAAAAACAATTCTGATTACTTAAGGCTCGATTTCTTATATCACAAATTCATTTAAGCAGTTATAGAGGTAGCCAGAGATTCTATTCCTAGTAACAACAATAGATATATAAACTTCTGAAGGGCAAGCATAGTAGAAGAAAACGGATAAAAATTGGTACCAAAGGAGGAGGATGTGTTCAGGTAGAATAAAGCTTAGCGAAGCAGTTTCAAAAAGGATTGTGGACACTGCTCAAAATGTTAACTTATGTGAGTCATAAAGGAGCTTATCTGGCTACTGGAAGGTCTGAACAGGAAATGGAGCCAGATTATTAGCTAGGAAGGAGACTACAGCCTGAGATAGGTAGTTTGATTGTTTTATCACCTTTTCTTCTGCAGTTCTGTAAATAATACTAACAAAAGTGCACAGAGAAAGAATATATTCAGGAAATGTCATTCAAGACCTGCAGCCTTTACTGATAGAAACAGACTTTGGTCTGGCGACCACATGTTAGCTATACACTGAAGTCCTGGCTAGACAGTAACTGCACAAGGGCACGCTCAGTTTATAAAAGACAGAGAAGTGGTTGACAGGAAAAGCAACCATTTTCCATTTGAAAGGAGACAGTACTGAACATAAATGGAAGTTTAGCTCAACTAAAGAATCAAAATGGTGCTAAAGCTGTCCAGGGAAACAAGAGGTGGATTCATATTGCATGGAAGATCTGGCTAGAGCATGGTGGTGAATATCAGTTCAAAGGAGATGAATCATTAGCAGGATGATCGGTAGGTAATGGTTACCTTAGCTCATGATGCTAATCTGCCGGATGCGCACTAATAACAATAAGAGGCAGTTTTACTTAAAACAATCACAGTCGTTGGTCAGCAAACTCAAAGGAATGGTTTTGTGTACAATTTGTTGCACATTAGGCTATTCATTGGTGCTGGTTATAATATATTATACTTCATCAATGGTGTGAAGTGAAACACAGTATCAGGGTGAGAGTCCTACCATGCAAAAACAGAAATGATAAAACAGGTAGCTCCCTTAGCAGCAGGCAGATTGCAGCTAGACTGTCAATGTGATGTTGAAAACAAGGAATAGAATTACAAATCAAACAGAGGGCTGGAACTCTGTGAAAGGTACAAGAAACAGTAAAAGGTACAGGACTTGTCAATGAGATTCTAGGGAAGTTCAATAAATGTGATTTACAACTTAACAGATTAAGAAAAAATAAAGATGGAGGAAGAGTGGTACTGAGACACCCACAAAGTGTGCATATGTTGGTACTTTGACACCCACAAAGTGTGCACATGTTGGTACTGAGACACCCACAGTGTGCACATGATTGTACTGAGGCACCCACAGAGAGTGCACATGTTGGCATTGAGACCCACAGAGAGTGCACATGTTGGTACTGAGACACCCACAGAGAGTGCACATGTTGGCACTGAGGTACTGAGACACCCACAGAGTGTGCACATAATGTGCACATCTTATCATGTTGGTACTGAGACACCCACAGAGTGTACACATGTTGGTATTGAGACACCCACAGAGAGTGTACATGTTGGTACTGAGACACCCACAGAGTGTTCAAATGTAGGTACTGAGGCACCCACACAGTGCACATGATGGTACTGAGACACCCACAGAGTGTGCACATGTTGGTACTGAGACACCCATAGAGTGTGCAGATTGGCAGTACTGAGACACTCAGAGTATGTGCACATGTACTGTAGGGTTCAATGTGAAAATGAAATGTCATTTCCTACAACATCCTTAGAACATGTTAGAAATAAAGAAGGTACCATTAGTCAAAAGGAAAGAAGATAACCTGATGTTATTTTATCAGGTATTCCTAAAATGGATGACTACCAAGCCATGAATACAGCAGACATAAATGAAGAAATGCAAGCATGCATGTGAAGGACATGCACATGAACAAAAGAAAGATTAAATCACGACCATTGTGCAGTCCAATGATCCCCACCCACCCCCACCCCCCCACACACACACAAAAAACACTTATTTCCAGTTTTGTGGGCTGTAGTTTAGAAATGACATAGGGACAATGAAAAACAGTGAAAGAAGGGCACCTGTACAAGAACTACTGAGAATACTCTGAGGGGTCTTGAGATATTGTTTGATAGGAAAGAGTGGAAAATTTGGGCACAAACAGCTGCAAACTAACATCTCACAGAGCTGCACAAGCTTTTCAGGTCTACGATTATGAGCTCTTAGTTGGCTTCACTCTGTAGTGCTGGCTTTAAATCCATCACTCTTCATTTGCTCTCCCGTGTGATCTGGAGCAAGCCACTTATCTTAGGTGTCCTATGAAAAGTGACACTTCTGGCTAGTATGTTTAAGTGATTACCAAATAAAAAAAAATAATATATATATATATATAGATATTAATTTGCATAAGATAAAAGTAGCTAAAATTACAGTATTTAAAGACACACTGAGCTTTTTCACATCCATTTTTCAGACTAGATTTAGTTTATAGCTGCAAGATGTACACACACACACACACACACACACACACACACACACAATCTGCTGGTGTTGTAACTAGTTCCTGCCTTAAAACCTCACATATTCTTGGCAAACCAACCAGTTTCAAAAGTAGCAATATTTCTGCCTTTACAGCCATTTGTTTAACTATTTGCCTTACAACTTAATAGTTTTACATACACATAAAACATTGATTCATCACAGCTATAAAGAAATACAATGAAAAATTGATGTGTGAGAAATAAAGCTAAAGTCAAATACAGGAAGCATTTAAATGTAAGATGCATGACTCTGCATGGGCATAACAGGAAAAGAAATGCCATCTACTGCAGTATTATCTTTAGAATCCATTCATGTATCACTGTCATTTCTGAAGCTGTGCATTGAGGCCTTGGTAACATTTTAGGGGGACCCAGTCATGCAACTTGACCACCAGCTGCCAAGCATCCCTGCAGTTGCTCCATAATTCTTGTACTGGTACCATCCTCCACGGTGGGTCTACTCATGGGGTAGAAAGCAGAAGCAGAGATCAGCGTTATCTTAGTATTTCCCTGTGATGGGACCACAGAATTGGAAGCATAAAGTGGAGAGCTGTGGGTGAAGGCGGAATATGTTGGGTGCCTGCAGTCTCACACATGCTACATAGACTATGCTTTTCTAAGGTCCTAACACCCAGCATGCCAATGTTACATAAGTTAAATATGTAAGCAGGGTGAGATGTATGTCAGCCATCCCACACACCAAACCTAACAATCACTCCACATCCTGGCCCAAACCAGGACTTAATTTATGATATACCCACCAAGTCCCTGCCCTCCAGGATAGGAATGATGACCATCCCCCCAGCCAGGTATGTCAGCCACCATAGCCATTGACCAAACCCAGGTTATTTGGGATATAGTCAGGCCTTTATCCTTCTATATCACCAGGCTTTTTAGGTCTTACTGCCCTTCCAAACATGGAAATCAGCATATTTAGTGACACCAAATCATCTCATTTAGTGATACCTACACCCACGTCTAAGTTAACAAAAAAGATGTCAGAATGTCCAGGCAGCATTTCATTGAGACAGATGTACCACAGTTTAAAGGTGATGACTACCTTTTCTTAACAGAGTCAATTTTATTTTTATACAAATGTTCAGAGTGATAAAGCATTCCCTATTCCACTTCATTCTTCTGTGCTTTTAGGTTACAAAAAAAGGTGGGAGGAACAGAATCCACTCATATCAAGATGAAAAAGATAAGTGTTATGTCCATCCTTGAAGATAATACTTGCATTCAAATGTATCATATTGTGCATCTTTTGTAGTTCGTTACTATGTGTTCCTATTAACTATTGTAATTGTTACCACTTGCAATCCTTGCAAATCTGTATGACTATTTTTTGTGCTGCTTGTTATTAATAAAATCCAGGCAAGCCTGAAAAGGATCTGGTTGGATTTGTGCTCTGTCCTAGCGAACAAATCCAAGTAAATAAATAGTTACATTAACGAACCAAAAAAACAGGAACTGCAACTAAACTGATAATCAGCAAACACCACCAAGCAGTAAACGAAGATGGTAAATCGCTCTGACGTCGGGGAAAGTGCGACATCAGCCGAGGCCAGACCCAGACTTTGGAATCCGGCCGACCGAAGGGCTGCCTGAGGCAGGACAACCCATATGTTATGACTGCAGATGCATCCTTGAAGGACATCTTCTTGTTATTAGCTAGGCTCATAACAGTCTACAGATTAATAAATTACTATTTACCTATGAATCTGTAAGAATGACATTTCGTACATGAGTGAGTCAAAATGGAAGTAACAATACAAACTAGTTTTTGTAATTCATTTTAATTACTTATTATTTGAACTGAATCTTCTTGTTGAAGTTGATATATTGATTTAACTTTTTTAATTTGTAGGATGTTTAGCTATGAACATTTAAATAGTTTAATAAATAAACAAATAAATGATGAAAATGAAAGAACATGAGTGGCCATGCTCCACTTTTAGCTCAGCACCTACGTGAACTACTAACTTTGATAGAAAATCAATGTCCTGATACTGCAGCTACAGTGAAAACATGGTATTTTCTAAAACTATGAAGAGGATGCGTGGTTTACAGATGAGATGTAGTGTTAAAAAAAAGAGGTAGGTGTAGTCTTTCATACGAGGAAAAAGCAATAACACAATACACGAGGAGGCAGGGACACATGGAACTGTATTGGGTTACAGTGGTCACCAATATGGTAGAACAGAGAGTAGAAGAGTAACTCACATGAAAAAAATGCCTGTTCATGGGCAGAAAACATAATAACAGAAAGCATTCTTAAAATGGCAGAAGGGATTCTGGTTCACAAGGGATGATACCAATGGCACTTACTAACTGAAGCACTTTGTGACATGAATCCACAGTAAGAAAGCCAGACCAGATTAATCAAAGAGTTCACTGATTGAGTAGCGAGAAGATTAGACTGAACAAGCCTGTTGATATAACCTGCTTAGACTTCAGCAAGAAATTTGATACGGTATCTTAACAGTTTAGTAAGAAAATTAGGAATACCTAAAGTTAATCATAGGTAGTTGTAAGGAGGTCATGCACAATGGCGGTCTGTTTAGATGAAAGGGGTGCAACATGTGACTTACCAAAGGCATCAGGGCCAGTCCTTTGTAATGTATTTATTAGAACCAATACAAAAAGACAGTTTTTGCCTTTATGAAGATGATAGTGTTATTTGACAAAGCTGATAGACGCAGAGTTATAAGAAAGGTAGCAAGCTGTGTTGGCATACAGGGATAAAGCCTTGGCTATGGCCCAGGTGATCAAACTCCATCTAATGACTCAGATACCTAGAGGGCACAGGAATAGTGAGGATGTGCCTGTTCACCTGGCATGGGGGGAGGGGATGAGTGGGCATGCATTTAGTGCTAGAATCACTGGAGGAGACCAGGGATTACAGTGTAGTTGCTGTCACAAGGGGCTGGGGCTTGTGAGTGCATCAGATCCAGATTCATGGGAGTTATTTGCACATCTTCCCCAGAGGTGTTAGCAGCACATAAAAGAGGGAAAACAGGGCCTAAATAAACCCCCTGACTCTACAGCATGTATGACATAATCACACCCTGACATGCTGCATTCTTACCATACGGAATGAAAGGAGTGAAGGGCTAATGTCCAGGGCAAGGAATTGATCTATGGGGTGACTAGAGTGAGGGTTTTAAGTTAGAGGACAAGAGAGAAGAAGATTAGTATGACTGAAGGAGTTTAATAAAACTAAATACAAAACAATGAAAGATAGTGGATTGAGAGGGTCTGTATTATGTCATGGACTGCTTAGCTTGTCGAACGCCTAAACATCGACAGCTAAGGGTCGAAAACTGACAATCTCGAATGGCCAGTTAAGCGAATTCTTTCACCGGGAAAGAATTTGCTTGGCCATTGTGGGGAATTTGCCCCTTTCCCCTATGTAAAGCAATCTTGGAGTTGGTATATTTAGTTAGGGGGTGTGGGGGGCACAGCCCCTGATATCGGGGGTTGTGGGGGGCAAAGACCCCCCACTTTTTTATGGGTAAATACAAAAGTGAGGCAAGTACTACCACACTGTATATGAAGCAACTTCACTTTATTAAAAGCAGTATCATAAGCGCTTTCGGGTAAATCCCTTCATCAGATGATAAAACACTAATAAAAACATAGTATCTAATATAGTACAACACAGCCAATAAAACTCAGTAATTTACCCTCCTTTTTGCTAGAGCTGGTTTTAAAGGGACAACATCATTTAATCCTGGGGCTTTGTCAGCTCCCAATCTAAGAATCTATTGCATTTCTTTGTATTCAGTTTCATTATACAAGTCACCCATTCTTTGACTTCTGTTACAACACATATAACCATAAAGGCAAATACATGATCACTATGCAATTCTATATGCTTGTACAGTGCATTGTGTTCTTTTCTTAATCTTACATCTGATAGATGCTTAAAATTCTATCTTTAATTCTGCAATTTGTTTTTCCTACATAACATGCAGTACACTGTTGACAGTTTGCAATATAGACAACATTTTCTGTTACAGTCAGCATACATATTCAAAAAGTAATTCTTTTTGGTTCTGGGGTGTATAAAACAGTTCACTTGTAGAATGGGCTTACAGGCTTTACAATGTAGGCATGGATAAGTTCCCTTCTTCTTAATGCCTGGGTTTTTAAAATGCATAGGTTCTTGACACAAAATATCTTTCAGATTTTTATTTCTTTTAAAAATAAATCTAGGTTGTGTCCTTACAACTCTAGTTATATTCTCATCTGTTAAAAGGATTCTCCAGTTGTCTCTAATTGTATTACATATACCACCTATATCATTACTGTATGTTAAACTTATTTTCAAAGCTTCATTAGGTTTTTGAACCTGTGCATCTACCTTATTAGGTCATTTTTCATAGGTTCATAGGTTGGTACTAGGCTATCAGCCCTAGGGCCTATACAAGCCTAGCCATAACAATTCCCTGGCTATTTCTTCCCACATTATTTACTTTTCTGGACCCCTGTCTAGCAGGGCGACTGACGTGATCCCTGGGGTGAATTTCCTTTCTCCCATCCAATCGTCAAGGTTCCTCTTGAAGAGGTCCAAAGAGGCACTCTGCTTGACATGTATGGGCAATCTATTCCAGAGTCTGGGGAGTCTCTGGGTCAGGAACCTATCCCTCCAGCATGTTTTGTTTATTGTGATGACAAGGTTTAGATCCCTGGAGCGTGTTTCTCTGAGGGATTGGGATTTCTTTAAGTGTAGCATGTCCAACAGCTCTGGGTTTGACATGGCCTTGTATGTTAAGCAGAGATCGCCTCTGAGTAGACGATATGCGATAGAGTATAGCTGCAGTTTTTTAAGGCGGTCAGCATAGGGCATCTGCTTTAGGCCTGTGATTCTTTTAGTGAGGTATTTCTGAGGCCTTTCCAGTTGTTGCAGATGTCTTGAGAGGTACATACCAAATGGGGCGTTGTATTCTATAATGGGTCTAATGAGGGATGAGTACAGTGGGACAATGACCTCCTTTTTTCTGGATGAAAAGCCCTTCGTGATGAGGTGTGCCACATAGAAGGATTTCCTGACTGTTATGGCGATGTGGTTATCGAAGGTGAGATCACTGTCCACATGTGTCCCTAAGTCTCTTATCACACTTTCTGTGTTTAGTGTACTGCCACCTATATGGTAATTCATGAATACATGTTTTTTCCCAAAGGGGATAACAATACATTTCTTGGCATTGAGGTTGAGCCCATGGCTCTGGCACCAAGCATCTGTTTCTGTATGTACCTCTGTGTAACCATGGTTTTGCACTTTGTTTTCTATAGAGACTGCTGTTGTCCATTTCCTTTTTAAATAAATTTTTACTATAACCTTGTGCTTGAAAATTATTCTTTAAAGAGTCCAATTCATGTATAAAGGAATTTTCATTCGTGCAAAGTCTGGATATTCTACAGACTTGTCCCTTGTCTATGTGTTGGAATACATGTCTAGGGTGCATGCTATCATACCTAAGCATGCTGTTGGTTCAACAAGGCTTCCTATATAGCGAGGTCTCTACCTCCCCATTTTCTTTCTTAATAGTAACATCCAAGTATTCAATAAATGAACTAGAATAATTCAATGAGAATCTGAAGAAGCTGGTAGTAGACTCCAGATACTTAACAAAGGATGTTAATTCTGATGTGGTGCCCCCCCCCCCCCAAAAAAAGAAAACATTGTCCACACATCTATTGTAAAGGAGAAGTTTGTCTTTCCAACCATGTGTTGCCTCAAATATCACCATGTCTTCCCAGTATGCCAGGACTAGGTTAGCATATGTGTTCGCACACGGTGTACCCATAGCTATACTTTGTCTCTGGCAATAATACTTTGTTTGACAAGGAGAAACATTGTTCTCTAATACTAGCCTTAATAAGGAACAAAACTGTATATTTTCATCTATATGTATATTCACTTTTTTGTTCAGTATTTCTTCTATGGCAGTAATACCATATTGATTTTCTATGACAGTGAACAAATTTGTTACATCTAAAGTAACAAACATATAGGAAATGTCACTGTTCTCTTGTAAATAAGCACACAATGATTCCAGAAATGTAGCAGTATCTTTCAAAATTCTAGGGAAGATTTGTAATATTGGTCTAAGAGTGCATTCTAAACAAATAGAAATATTTTCTGTTACCCAGCCCATACCCAATACTATGGGTCTCATGGGTGGTGTTTTGGGATCCTTATGAATTTTTGGTAAGGCTTTAAAAACTAGGATAGTAGGATGTTGTATATATAAAAATGTCAGCAGCTCATGGTCTATCAAACCAGTTTGTTCCATGTTAAATAAAGATTTGTGCACTTTTTGTATATAAGAATTCACCATTAGTGGTGACAGCTGAAGGAAAAGTCAGTCTGTCAGCTACCAACAGATCTATTTGTATGTTATAAAACTCCTTGCTAAGTACAACAGCAGCACCTCCCTTATCAGCAGATTTTATAACTATGTTGGTATTATTCTTTAACTCTTGCAGTGCATTTCTATGTGGTTGGTCTAAGCTGAAATACATAGATCTATGTGTATTGTGTAGATACTGTTCAAATTAACGTTCACATGATTTAACAAACAACAGTGTAGGATTTAAAATAGGTGAAAAAGTGCTGGGTTGCTTCAATGCATGAGGTGTTTGAACACTGTTAGTATCATTAAACATTTGCTTCAACATTACATTTCATGCAAAGTATAGCAGCTCAGGTATTACAGTACCCATAAAAAAGTGGGGGTCTTTGTCCCCCACAACCCCTGATATCAGGGGTTGTGCCTCCCACACACCTGGGTCTATCAATCCACCTTCTACATTCACCAAATTCTCTCTCTCATTTATTACCTAACCTTTAGCACATACCTTCAAAATATCTCAAGGATTAGGTAGCGTGACTAGGGCAGAGCATTCACTGATGACTGTGTTACGAAAAGCACAACCTGTTCTTTCCCTAAACATTTCTGCAATATTTCACATATGGAAAATCTAGCAAAAGGTTGTCTTCTGTCCAGCTGCTATCATGGGTTCTGATCTGATATAACATCATGCTGGCAATCTGGTCATTCTGGGTACGTTGTGAGTGCTGAAACAGCACTACTGGCTAACATCAGACTGAAGAAATGCTGACCTCATTGGGTAAGATGAAGATTCAGGTTGTAGCCTGATATAGGTCCCCAACCATGTCCCAAGACTCTCACTCCACATTCCAAAGCATCCTGGAAACTATTAAGATCCAACCCAACACTCTCATACTAGGTGACTTCAACTACCCCTCCATAAACTGGGAAAACTACTCATGTACCAATGCACTGGCCCAATGCTTCCTGGAATTCATCAGTTCCAATGTCCTGGACCAACTCATTCTTACCTCCACTAGAGGAAGCAACATCTTTGACCTGGTTATTACTAACATGGGCAACCATTGCCAATAGTCAATTCCTCCGTGGTTAGATCTGACCACAAGCTAATCACCATGGAAATCCGCATCTCACCCACACCCCTCGCAAAGGTATCCACCATGAAAAACTTCTCCAAAGCTAACTTTACCACACCCATGCCAATGGAAAATAGATGCATGACTGCTGAATCATACACCATTGCACTGTACGAACACGTACATAAATGCATGGAACTAGCCATACCCAACAGGACCAATGCACTCTACTCCAAAAAAGGAAGCTAATCTGGTGGTCCCCTGCCATTAATAAACTCTACAACAGAAGGAAGAAACTGTTGCAGAAAAAGGTGAAGTCCCAAGACTGGGAAAATTCCCTTATCAGCCTCAACAAAAAGTTGAGATCACTCATCAAAACCTCCAAAGCCAGCTATGACAGCAGAATTGCGGCAGACACTAAAAACAACCACAAAGCCTTCTATAGTTATATCAGGAATCTTCATGGCAATACCCAGGTTTGCTCTGAGTTACTACACACTGGTACCTCCTATACTGAGCCAACAGATATTGCCAACATACTGGCTGACTGATTCAGTGCCAACTTTACCCCTGTCCCACCCCCAAAGACCAATGTCAATACTGGAATAATGCCAGGCACCCAGCATTACTGCAGCACAGGATAAAACTGCATTGTCCAAGGCCAAGAATACAGCTTCCATGGGACCCAACAATATCCCTGTCTGTGTTCTACATGAATTACAAAGTGAACTGCCACCACATCTGTGTGCCCTGTTCACTCACAGCCTCACCTCAAGCTTTGTCCCTACCGAATGGCACACTGCTACAGTCATCCCTCTCCATAAAGGAGGAGTGACTACAAACCTTGGAAATTATTGCCCCATTAGCCTGATGAGTCTGAAATATAAGGCTATAGAGCACATCATCATGGACTTAATTAACAAGGATACAGGGAATCTCTAAACTCTAGATCCCATGCAATTTGGTTTTATAAAAGGTAGATCATGTCTGCTCAACCTGGTTGACTTCTTTGAGTCAATCACCAGAGCTGTGGATGAAGGTAAGGCAGTTCATACAGCCTACCTTGATCTGGCCAAGGCCTTTGATACCATTCCTCACTCAGGAATTATTGATAAACTCATCAAACTAGGCATCAAGCCCTATATCATTAGGTGGGTTGCAAATTGGCTCACAGATAATAGACTTCCCATACATGTCAAGCACAGCACCTCACTGGCCCTCTTCAAGAGAAATCTTGATGAGTGGATGGGAAATAGAAAGTTCACCCCGGGGATTACTCCAGTGGCTCTAATTGATAGAGGCACTGGGAACTAACGTTGGGTGGCACAATGCCAGGGCACTTCCATGGGCTAGGCTTTTAAAAGCTACAGGGCCATTAGCCTACTACACACCTATTAACCTAGGAACCGACTGCCTGTGCAGCAAAAGTTTTACTGCTGAGCATAAAGAGGCTTAGTGGATTTAACTGATATAACAAATGGATAAGCAGGTGTTATCACAGTTGTTGACCCATGCAGATGAGAAGCAGTCATACAATAGAAGCAGCCAGTTTTAGCTAGATGGACAGCAGATCAGGCCACAAGCAGGACGATCTTGAGGTGACAGTAACTTGTATTATACAAGTAAATAAAGTACCTTGGGAAAAACTGTAATGATAGCTCAAAGCAGCTTCTAAAGAGAGTTACACTAAAATTCAGTTCATTTCTTAGATTGTAGGATAACAACATTGTTTTATAAAAATTACCCACTTCAGAACTGGGAGGGATAATACCTTCTCATGTCCCTTGCATACTGTAAACCTGCAATCCACTAAATAACAAAATGAAACTCTAAGCAGGATTTCAAACCTTGGCATGTAATCAAATACTGGAGAGCTTATTAATATGTTGAGCCTTATTACACAGCTGTCCCATCTGTCTGTGCTATGCAATCATACTCTGATCATCACTGACTGAGGAAGCTCATCAGTGAAACATTGATGCACATAATGCCATCAGCTGCTCAGCGTGAATCCTCTTAAACTTAACCCTGTACTTTAACCCTACCCTAACACTCAGCTACTAGCTAGACAACATTGGGAAACTCATACTTACGAGTTCCATGCTAATGAACTTATATGGGCCAAGGAAACAGTTTACAATAAATAATGAAGGACAAGAATGCATGTTTCACAGACGAGAGGCCTTACTTTATTAATAATGTAAGGATTTGTCAGGAGAAGTAGGAAGGAAGTTATATAAAAACAAGCATACCGTTACTTTGATGGAAAGGTTGACACATTTATAAAATTATTTGCAAAATTAGTTTTTAACACAGTACCACCCTAACAGAGCAGCAACAGGATGTGTATTTGGAAATGTTAGCCCAACTGCCATCCCTTTCACATGTGACCCAGCTTTTTGATATCAGAATTGAATGAACCATACAGCAGAATGCAAATTCCACCCTCTTGTTCCTCCATAAGTAATGTTACATTTGGGAACACAGACTCAGCAGTGCTAACATAGTATTTTACCTGATACCATTGCCTGTTACACTCAAGTCCTGTCACCTCAAGTATAAATACGGCAGTCATTGTTCAAGTAGCACATATAAGTGATTTCCAACGTACTCATTTAGACTTTATAAAGAGGAATATCATGGAACTCTCTGTGTATATCTCTAATGCGGGAAGGAAACTAGTCCTGAGCAGTATCTTACAATCACCAAGAAGGATGCCACAGTGGAAGCAGAAGAGGATTGACTTTAATAGTTGGTTTAGTTATTACTGTCATTATAAAGGGATCATACCTATGTCAGCCTACAGGAAGATGGAAGGAAGTCTTGCCTGTTTCACCAGGGATTGCTTGAACTTACACTCTTGCACATCGGTTAAGGTATTGGGGTTGCTTCCGCTTATCTTGCCAAGGTTTTGCATATTGGTTAAGACATTGTCTACAGCCAGTACCATTTTTAGGCAATGCCAGTCTATTCAGACCACTAAAATAGTAAATACAAATTCAGAGCTGGCAAATATCAGTGGAACTCTGCTAACTCCTGAGTATTTTGAATAGAGATAATGTGCATTCTCACATGTTGTCTGACAAGCTGTAGTTGTCTGATGTCTGAAAGTAAACAGAAACTGAAAAGTAACAGTGTTTCTAAAGAGTTTAATATAGCAATGTCTAAAGAAGCTGAATCAGACTGGATGGGTTTCATGGTTCCTAGAGACTGTCATTGTTAAAAACACTGAAGAATCTTGACTTAAAATTCTTGCATCTTTTATACTGAGAGAAGTGACTCAATTTTTCATTACATTTGGAAGTTGTCTTTTTGCTCCAGTAACTTACTTTTTCTTTCTAAAACCCAGGTTTACATGTGTTTGGCAAAGTGAACATGTGGTGGTGAAAGGAAATACAATTTGAGTTTTATTAGCGTATTTCCTAGTAAGATGTCACAATGTATAGCAAGGCAAAATGAATTACTGTGGACATAATGTATTTCACTTGACTACAAACATCAGCTGTGTGTTTTCTGTGTATGAAAAAATGCAAGCATTAATACGGCTTGTTAAGGGATGTGTGAGTGTGTGTGTGTGTGTGTGTGTGTGTGTGTGTGTGTGTGTGTGTGTGTGTGTGTGTGTGTGTGTGTGTGTGTGTGTGTGAATATTCTTAATAACTTTTATCTGTATACAATTTGTGACATTTCTACACAATGAGGTCACAAGAAACATATTAAGGAGCCAGGCTGTGTATGAAAGGAACTGAAACTATTACTTCACAACTATTTTATGTAAAAATGTATGCAATGTCTTCATAGCCAAAGAGGATATAGCTATGATAAACAAAATATTTATGGGGACTGGTTGCGCATTCAAGGAGCTGAAGCTATTGTTTTGTGGTGATTCTTAAATGACGTGAAGACAAAATCCACATTTTGGGTTTCAAATATATTTCTTTTGTTGTTTTGCTTTCACAGCATGCCTACTGTGGGTGTTGTTAGATTTGATTCAAAACAAATTTAACTTTTCTCACAGAGAAAATATGGAACATACACTGCCATAAATAAGTTGCATTCTTATAACATAAGTGCTAATGCCAGGATTTCTTTGCCCCTAAGTATGAAATTTTCCAAGTTTTTTGCCTTTTTTAGACGAAAGAAAACATTATTAAAATTATCAAATGACATTCTAAAATTCAAGATGCAACTGTTCAATTAGCACTGCACATAAACGCACAAATAAAGAGCAGTTAACAACTAAAAACATCCATAGTCATTGTCCAGAAACTTTTAGTAAAAATGTTAAACTAGTTTGGCGGTGTAGCTCTGTTTTTCTTTTCAGGCTGGATAATGCAACTGTATTGAGCTGGTCCTACATCAGAAGTAAAGCCACTGAAGCGACATTCTCTGTCACTGGATGATGTTACCAACAAAAAAGCTCAGCACTGAAAAAAGCAAAACGGCCTAAGTAATTTTCACTGCTAAGCAGTATGAAAGTCCTTAAGGTAGAATGGTAATGATAGATGCTGTATGTAAATGAGGAACTACACAATTTCCTGAAAGTTTTACTAAGAAATGTCAAGAGGTGACTAAGATATAACCTTCCACATGAGTGTACTGTAAGCTGATTTGCATCACCATTTCAGAGTCACAGTTTGCCAAAATGAATTCCAGTTGCATTACATCAGAAGTAATTATATAACGTTTATAAGTGGCGTGAAGTACAAGGCATGTCCACAAAACAAATGTTAAATATTGGGTCTCCTCCACATTCAGCTTGATATGTATTCAAGACAAGGATGTCAATACATTCTCCTAGACAGCAAAGCTTGAGAGGTAAACCTTGATACCCATGTCTTGAGCACATAACAAGTGAGACTATCATCAGAAAAAAACAATCATAATTCTCTGTGGTGCATTACTTGCTCCCATGTACTACAATAGTTAGCAAAAATGTAGTAATGCTAAGTGTTTTACAGCTTTCAAAGTGTACCACTGCCACAGACAGAATGTACACCAAAGAACAATAAGTAGCTGGACGCAGAAAAAAAAGTTTTTAAACATGGTCAAACAGTTCATTCAGACTTTGTGTTTTGATTTAATCTACTAAATTAAGTGTTTGAATATTTTTCAAAATACTTTGCTGTTCCCACCACTGTTCTGGGGTAACTGCTACTAAGGCGTTGTTCTTCTTCCTGTTTCTGCCCATCATTAGTATAAAATCACTACAACACTGAAAGCCATTTGTAAAAATATTTGTCCGAATAGATAGCAGCACATGTAAACCATACTAATAACACATTTAGACAGACACTAGCACAGCAAAACTACAGAACTAAATATATGGGCCAAGTCACTGTGGTACATTCCTTCCAGTCACAGTACAACCTTGACTGGCTGTAGAAATATGCAATTAGTATTATTCAGAAACTGTTGGTCAGCATATTTTCACATACTCTGTACTTTCTAATGATGTCATTCACATAGTTACACAAACAAAGCTTTACTCATTACGGAACAGAGAGAACAGACCAAAGCCATCCCTTTGTTTTAGAATAAAGCTTATCCAGCCTATAACATTATATAGTTTACTATAAACATTTCTGGTCTGAAATGCAGAAATCTATTTTTATTTATTTATTATTTTTATTTTATTTGTTTTACATTTGTTGACCGGGCTAGTCTAACTGGATATATGTCCATTTTCAGTAGAGGCCCGGGGAGATAAGCTCCAAGACAGAACCATGAAAACAACACATAACAAATAAACAACAGCAAACAAGAGTCATATTTACAATGCATATTACAGGTTAACACAGAATATTCAGTGAGGACAACAACCTAACAGTGCAGAATGCAGGTATAATACAGCATACGGGTACAATACATAATATATAAAAAGAAAAAAGAAAAAGGAAGACAGGATAATTGTATTTCATAAAGAATTTCCTCAATAATAAGTATCCACAGAAGCTGGAAATATTTTAATTCTAGAGGGAGATAGTAATTATGGTCAATAAGGAAGGTATAACAGTTCATGAGTAGTGTGGGGTAGGCAGAGCCAAGTTTGAAGAGACAGATGACTAGTCAGGTTTAGTACAGGGGTATAACCAGTGTGTTCTGAGGAACAGTTTCAATTTGTTTTTGAAGAGTGATAATGAGGGAAGCGAGGAAAGGTCACTGGGGAGAAGATTCCAGTCTTTTCCAACAGCATGAGAGAATCGCCAGCCTTGTTGCTAGGTTTAGAGGTATGTACAAGAAGTTTGTGAGCTGACCGTAAGGACTTCAGATTTTTATAGGGGGTGATAAGGGTGGATAGAATAGGAGTATTGGAAGGTTTATAAAGAGTGTTATGGGCTATGGATAGTTGGTGGAATTTAATCAGGTATTGTAGTTCAAGCCATCCAAGCTGCTTTATATTAATGCAAAGGTAGGTTCTAATGGGTTGCCTGTAGCAAATCTGGCAATGTTATTGTAGGACATTTCCAATTTGCTGAGGTTATTTTTAGATAGCTTAGTAAAAATGGGCAAGGCATAAAGGAGTGAAGAGATTAGATGAGTGTGAGCTATAGTTGTTTTAGCTGTAGGTGAAAGGAAGGATTTAATCCTATAGAGAGAGACAAGTATTTTGTTGACAATTTTTATAGTATTGTTGATATGGATATCAAAGTTCAGATTGTTGTCAATGGTGATATCCAGTAGTTTGGTGGTTGGGTCTGGTGATATAATGGTTTCATTTGGTGGATATAACTGAGAAATCAAAAGGAGAGGACTTGTGAATAGGAGTGAAGAGGAGGAGTTTAGTTTTTTGGGGGATTAGAAGGCAATGCTGTGTGAACCATTGTTCAACTGTGTTAAATACTTTCTGGGTAAGAGAGTGAAGTTCAGAAAAGGAAGTGGTTGAACATATCAGTGTGGAGTCATCAGCGTATTGTATTCATGTGGCTTGGGGGATGGCTAGATGAAGGTCATTAATAAATATGTAGAAAAGTAGAGGTCCTAGAATGGATCCTTGAGGGACACCAAGGGTAATGGGCAGGAGGGTAGATAGAGACTTGTGCCATAGTACAGCCTGTTGTCTTTTATCTAGGTAGGACTGGAACCACTTTATGGAAGATGTATCTAATGACAGGGATTTAAGTATTTTGATGAGAATCTGGTGATTTACCATGTCAAATGCTTTAGACAGGTCAATAAATAGTGCCAAAGAAAGATTGTTAAGGTTGCGGTTTTTATTAATACAATCAGTAAAGGAAAGTGGTAGTGCTATGTGAAGGTCTGAATCCATGTTGACAGTTGGAAAGTAAGTTATTTTGGGTTAAGTGGTCAAGTAATTGCCTATGGATGCATTTCTCCATGATCTTTGCCAAAGGAGAGAGAAGGGCAATGGAGCAGTAGTTAGAGAGTTCAGTGGAGTGTCCACCTTTATGTAGGGGGATAATATGGGAGATTTTCCATAAGGTAGGGATATAACTTTCGGTAATAGTTCTATTGATCAGAATGGAAATGGGATAAGCGATAGCTTTGGCTGATTGCTGTAGAAATTCAGCAGGTAGTTGGTCTGCTGAGGGAGAGCATGGTTTTAGTTTCTGTAGTAGGGTTAGAATATATGTTGTTGGGACAGGTTGAACATGAAAAGGAGGGGGGTGAGGTTGATTTATAGGAAGGTAAAGTGAAGATATTAGGTGATAGCTGACTAGCTAGTGTTTGGATAGCATTAGTAAAAAAGGTATTGAAGGTATTGGCTGTATTTCATGGGATTTTTGTGGTCAGTATTTTGGGGGTTTGGTGTAGTGGATTGACTTGGATGGAGAAGTTGGTTAATGCTAGCCCAGAATTTTTTGTGGGTTGTTTTGGTTAGCTTGTTGAGATTGTAGGTAGCAGTTTCTTTTATCAGAAAGTATAGTTTTCTTGGTATCATTTCTTAGCTGTCTAAAGGTTTGTTGGTCTACAGGGTTTTTAGTCATTCCCCATTTGGCCCAAAATTTATTTCTAAGATGTATTTTGTGTTTGGTTTCTTTTGACAGCCATGGGGCAGAGTTGGTTGTAATTCTAATTAATCTGGTTGGAGCATGGTGGTTAAGAATGGCAAGGAAGTTAGAGTTAAAGTAATTAATGGCTTCTTCTAAAGGGAGGTGTCGCAAGGGAGACCAGTTGCAAGCTCTTAGTTCCATTTGGAGTAGATAAGGGTTAAAGTTCTTTTTAGATCTGATATTTCTGACAGATGTTGGAATGGGAGTATTGGTTTTATGCCTGATGATGTAGGTAAGTAAGTGGTCACTTATATCATTAGGGAGGGTTCCAGAATCATAAATGTGAGGATGATGGTTTATGAGAATCCAGTCTAATAAGCTTGCTTTCTTGTTAGATTTGTTTATCCTGGTGGGGGAGGTAATGGTTTGTGAAAACCCATAAAGGTTAATGTGGGTGGTAGGGAGGCTGCTACAATAGCAGTTCCAATCAATGTTTATATCACCTAGGATTATGATTTCTTGGGGCAGGTGTTGGGATAGCCAACAAAGGATATTTTCCATGGTGGCAGTGTTATTACAAGGTGGTAGATACATGCAGATAATATAGATGGATTTGGCATTGTTAAGATGAAGTTTGGAGATGAGAATTGCTGTATTGGAATCTAGAGGTAGTTTACAGTTGTATGTGGGGTTAAATGTAAGTTAGATTTAAATAGAATAGCAACCCCACCGCCTTTCTTGGCTACTCGGTCAAGTCTCAGGATATTATATCCAGGTGGGATGATTTCATTGTCTTTGGTTACAGGTTTTAACCATGTATCTGTTAAGCAGAGAACATCAAAGGAGTAGACATCAACTAGACCTTGGAGTTGAGTTACTTTATTGTTAATGCTACGTATATTAAGATGAGCTACTAAGAGGGAGTTAGATGGTTTAGTAAGGGAATGAGTAGGTGACTGTTTGTGGTTATGGAGAGTGATAGGAGTTGTTGTTGGGCCTGGGTTAGGGTGGATGTCACCATCCTTTAATGAGAGTAGTGGACCTAGATAGTTTGTATTAGGGAATCTGCTGTATAGAAGTAGGCCTTTCCTGGGATTTAGATTGTTATATCTAATGTGTAGTATTCTATGATACTTTGCAAGTAGATAGTTGGGTGAAGATGTTACATTTGCATGGATAAAAAGGAGAGGTAGGGATGGAGAGTTTGTTTCCTTATTAGGGTAGTGGGGTGTGGACACAGTGGGTATTCAAAGGAGGTGAGTAAGTAGGTGAAGATTAAAGGAGGTACTAGCAAGAGTGTGAATAAAAGTAGGACATATGATGGGGTGGGTGGTTTATACATTGGAAGAATTAAATATTGGTTGTCTTGTCTGTAAGTAGAATATAGAAGTATAAAGGGTGATGATGGAGGAAAGGAGAAGGGTGTGGTAAGATTGAAGGGGAGTGGTGAGAAGGTAGATATGAGAGAAGATGGCTAATGGTAGAGTGTTTAGAGAGTAATGGTAAGAGGAAGAGGTGTGTTTAGAGAGTAATGGTAAGAGGAAGAGGTGTGGTTAGTAAGTATAAGGGTAGAGCCCTTGGGGTGGGTGGGAATTGGGGGTAGAGAGGGGAGAGGAGTGAGCCCACAGGGTGAACGGAGCGGGTAGAGATAGATACTGAAGCAGTTAGAAAAATCAATCAGCAGGACTGACTCCAGGAGGTAGGTTGGATTAGTATTGAGCCTAGAAAAGGTGGATGTAGATAGTAGAAGTGGAGGGTAAAATGAGAGGACTAAATAGCAATCCAGGGACAACAGAACTTAAGAAATTAAGGTAAGTAGCTGGCCATAAGAGAATGGTAAGAAGGAGATTATGGCTGGAATAAGGGTGCCACCTAGTGGACAGGTCAAGTATTGCAGGCTGATATGAGAGGGAGTAAGTTGGTGGACAACAAGGAACAGTGGGTGTAAGACAAAAGGGGTATCTATACAGGTTGGGGAGAGAGGGTGTGAAGGTACAGAAGAGGGGGGAGTAGAGGCTGCTGGCTATCCTAGCTCAGGACTGGCTTTAACACCTGTAGTAGTGGTACAATAATAGAAAGTCTTTCTGGCAGGAATTATTCAACAGGCATACTTTACTGGTGTCCTTGAGAGAGGGATTGTAGGGTAGTTATATAGTGAGGTGACCCGCCAATATTTGGAGAGGGTTCTTTAGATTCCTACAAGTTGCAATGTCTGAAATAATTCTACTAGAGAAAATCCATCTTGACATTTATATGTTTTGATATAGTCTAAGCTATTTCAGATAACCATCTGATTATTTTACCTTCAAATTTACAATGATAAATAACTCAGTAGGATAAACATGAGGTGTAGGGAAAATGAACAATAGGTTAGAAGCCTACCTACTGGCTAGACTGTTTGAATGGTAACACTCATTCCATGCATTTATATGCATAATTATTATCAATTCTAGTATCTGTTTTGTACTGTTTTATTGATGTCCTACACATGAAGCATAGCAAGATTTTAGTCATAAACACTACAACTAAAACCCTTTAAAAAATATTATTTCCATCCTAGAAACAGATTGGTTATTCATTCCATGGTGAGCCATCAGCTCCTTGTCATATAAAACATTTACAACTGCAAAATATATCCAAAGGATCTTTAAATCTCATTTCACTACCTGAAATGATGGTGCTCAGTTTTACCTCATATATTCTAACTGAGAATTAATACATTTCATTTAATCATGGTAACACCAGAAACACTTGTCTATTAGATTTCATGTCACAATGGCCAGGACTTGACATCCATGAATCCTGCTGTGTATAACAGCCATTTTGTATTCACCCCACATTTTGTTCTTGTCCATAAGCCAATCTGCAATATACATTTTTTTCTCGTTTTATCTTTGCATCTGTTAAACTCATGCCTTTTACATTGTGTTGCCTTTTAAACAGAATCTGCAACATCTGGTTAGTACTCTTATTTCCAATATTTCTTGATGTTTTACCCATTAAAGTCTGGTCTACAAAATTATGAATTTCATTAAGTAATAGTTACTGCTTGTTTTCTCAGGTACTAATAACACATTTTAACCAACATGTTACAATGAACATGCCACCTTAACCTTCAAAATAATGTTTGAATACCATCTGCTATAAAGCTGTTTGACTACATGGTTATACTATGTATATTGTAAAAATCACATACACATTCTGTGCATGTTGTAAAAATATATACATGTACTTTGCAAATCATGAAAGTCACATGTACCTTTTGTGCATACTATGGAAATCATACACATATGCAGTGCATACTGTGAACACTGTCTGGTACATGCAAACATACAATAACTCAGACTGACCAGGGAGTTCCTCCAATCCTGGGATTTTACACTTTTTTGCAATAGCTTCTTCCTTCTGTTGTAGAGTTAGTTCATGGTAGGGGACCACCAGATTGGCTTCCTTTTTTTGGAGTACAGCATCTTGGTTCTGTTAGGGATGGCACGATCCATGCACTCGTGTATGTGCTTATACAGTGCATTTGTGTAATATTCAGCAGTCATATCTCTATTTTCCATCTGCATGGGTGTTGTGAAGTTTGCCACTTCTGTCTTAAGAAGCATGAAGTTGGCTTTGGAGTAGTTTTTGACGGTGTTTTCCTTAATGGAGGGGTGGGGGTGGGATACGGATATCTAGGGTGATTAGCTTGTGGTCGGATCTGACCAGTGAGGAGTTGACCTCTGGCGTGGAACACCGGTTACCCATATTGGTAATGACAAGGTCCAGGATATTGCTGCCCCTGGTGAGGGTGTGGATAAGCTGATCCAAGGCATTAGAATTTATGAATTCTAGAAAACGTTGAGAGAATATGTTGGTATATGAGTAGTTTTCACAGCTGATGGTGAGGTAGTTGAAATCACCCGTAATTAAGGTATTGGGTTGTACCTTAATATTTCTCAGTATCTTAAGAAATGAAGAGTGGGAATCCTGGGGCATGGTGGGGGATCTGTAACAAGCTACAACCTGGACTGCAGCCTTGCCCAGTGTTAGTTGCACTTGGATAATTTCGGATGCATTATGTTGAGCAACTAGCCTGGAGGTGTGGATATCCTTAATGAATATGAACACGCCTCAGCCTTTAGTGTTTGGTCCAGGTTAGGTGGCCAAAAGGTGTGGTATGAATTATAGCCTGGTAATGCAGGGGTTCTCTATGGAGCCATGAACCAGGTTTCTGTCACTGCACAGATGTCGATGTTCTCCATTTTAAAGAGTGCCTCGAGTGAGTGAATTTTGAGGTTTAGGCTTCTAGCATCGAGTAGCATTACCCTCAGAGTTTGCTTGCTTGTACCTGTTACAGTGTAGAATTTAGCATTTGAACCTTGCCTAAAAAAAAGGCACTATAGGGGTGGCAAGAGCCTAGCCAGTATCTGGAATCCCAGGGGCAACAGGTGCAGGCCATCTCTGGCAAACCTTCGTGGTCTGTCAACCATGTCGTCCCAGACAGACAGATACTGGATCCCCTTAGAATGACACCAGAAGCTTAGCCAGTTGTTGAAGTCAATCATTTTGTTCTTGTACTGTGGTATCATTCTGGGCGATGGCAGGTTGCTTCTTAGGACTAGGATCATACCTGCCAGGGCTACAATATCTGAGAGCTCCTCCATGTCTCTTTTCATGTAGTCCAGGGAGGTACGTCTCAGGTCATTCACACCAACATGGACAATAACAGAGTCGTATTTGTACTTGTTGTGGAGTGACCTGAGTGCGTGCATTATGTGGTGGATCCTGACACCTGACAGGCAGCTGACAGTAACTTTCTCCTTGTTTAGCCTGATGAGTGGGACATCAGTGTGCCTGACTACAGAGTCACATATGACTAGTGCTGGGTACATTGTTTTGCCTTTTGGGCTGAGGTTGAGTGGCACACCGATTTTGTGGGCTATGTGTCATTTGGGTAGCATGAATCTTGTTTTGACATACCATCTGAATAACTATAAAATCTTTCAGTACTGAAAAGTAAGATGCATTTTTTGTTCATTTGTTTTGCCATGTTACAGTCTAATGGAAGAGATAACATAAATACATATATTACTTTTTAAAAATACATAGCTACTCATAGAAGTCCTCCGTAAGACAAATTAAGCTGTGAAGAAAATGCAAGAGAATGCCCTAATGATTATGGGCTATATTAAATGCCTGTAATTGAGCAAAGTGCATTTGACAAAAATGAGACAGCATTCAGGCAAGTAGATAAACTCAGCTGGAATAGACGTTTGATGATGCAGGGATATATTATTAGGTATGAGCTTGCTGCAAGTGCACTTTTAATTCATGTTGCTAAACAAAACAGCAATATTGCAGATGGCTAGACAGGCAGGAGGGGTATGATAAACTGAGTCAGTGCTCCTGATTTATTTATTTATTTACTATGTTTCCATATGTCATTTATGAAAAATAAAGCACAGTCAAGATTGCCATAGTATACTTTGTCTCATAACACATATAGACATACATACACATATACATCAACTGCATGCATTCACACTTGAATTGTACCTAAGAAATGCACAATAATTTATGTCAGTCTGTGAAAAAACTAAATAAAAATAAATATAAACTTCTCATTAAAAAAAAAAAAACTGTTCTGTGCGCTGATGTAGAACCCGCTACATTTACAAACACTAACCCCAGCACCCAGATTATGAAAGTTGTCTTTTAAAGACTGCAGAGCACCTTTATTTTTTTATTTTATTTATTTATTCATATTTGTTTACCCGGAAAGTCCGACTGGGTAAAACTCATTTTCAGAAGAGGCCCAGGGAGAAAAGCTCCACATACAATGAACAAAAATATAAGGCAGACAATTTATAGGTAACATATTCATATGTTGAAAAAATGCATAAGGTAATGCTTAGTAATGTAGAGCAGGGGTTCCCAAAGTGTGCACCGTGGCACCCTGGGGAGCCACGGCTTCCTCACAGGGGCTCCGTGAACTAATAAGCTTAGCTGCAAAATAAACCGAGAATGGTTCATGATTTATTTTGCAGCTAAGCTTATTAGTTTGCGGCGAGTGTGAGTGAATGCAGGAATGAATGAAGAAGTGGCTGTGTGTGTGAGTATGTGTGAGATCGGGAGAGTGAGAGCAATGTGTGAGTGAATGCAGGAATGAATGAAGAAGTGGCTGTGTATGTGTGAGATTGGGAGAGTGAGAACGATGTGTGAGTGAATGCAGGTATGAGTGAGGAAGTGGCTGTGTGTGTGTGTGTGTGTGTGTGTGAATGAATGCAGGTATGAATGAAGAAGTGACTGTGTGTGTATATGTGTGAGATTGGAAGAATGAGAGGGATGTATGAATGAATGCGTAAGTGGGTGTGTGGCATGTGGGTGTGAGATCGGAGAGTGAGAGCGATGTATGAATGAATGTGTAAGTGGGTGTGTGGCATGTGGGTGTGAGATCGGAGAGTGAGAGCGATGTATGAATGAATGTGTAAGTGGGTGTGTGGCGTGTGGGTGTGACAGACAGTGAGAGCGATGTGTGAGTGAATCCAGGTATGAATGAGGAAGTGACGTGTGTGTGTGTGTGTGAATGAATGCAAGTATGAATGAAGAAGTGACTGTGTGTGTATATGTGTGTGAGATTGGAAGAATGAGAGGGATGTATGAATGAATGCGTAAGTGGGTGTGTGGCATGTGGGTGTGGGATCGGAGAGTGAGAGCGATGTATGAATGAATGTGTAAGTGGGTGTGTGGCGTGTGGGTGTGACAGACAGTCAGAGCGATATGTGAATGACTGCAGGTATGAATGAGGAAGTGACTGTGTATGTGTTTGATCGGGAGAGAGACAGAGCGATGTGTGAGTGAATACAGGTATGAATGAGAAAGTGACTGGGTGTGTGTTTGATTGGGAGAGAGTGAGAGTGATGTGTGAGTGAATGCAGGTATGAATGAGGAAGTGACTGTGTGTGTTTGATCGGGAGAGAGAGAGAGAGAAAGAGAGCGATGTGTGAGTGAATACAGGTATGAATGGGGAAGTGACTGTGTGTGTGTGTGTGTGTGTGTGTGTGTGTGTGTGTGTGTGTGTGTGTCTGTGATTCACACCTCTCAACTGTACAGATTTTCACAGAATGTCCAAATTTTTGCCTCATATTTTTGGTGTGTTCCTCCTAAAACAATGAGTGAGAAGGTCACTGAAAAACAATCAGTAAAAATAAAATGAAAACTCCAGCAAAGCTTGAACTTCCACTGAGTGACCTCCTAAACCTCTTGCATCAGAGGTACATGGGATAAGGATCATTTGCATATATCCCATGTGTCTCTGATACAAGAGGTTTAGGAGGTCACTCAGTGGAAGTTCTAGCTTTGCTGGAGTTTTGATTCTGGTGTGTTCCTCCTAAAATCTTTACTTTTTTGGCAAATAGTTGAGGAATTAAGTCATTAAATAATGACAGACATTTGAGTTTAAGATTTCACATCCTTCAGAGAATTCATGCTAATGCAAAACATATTATTCTATCAACTTTCTAAGTTTGTAAGAGCAATATTTAAAATCTGTCCCTATTTGTCCCCCCCCCCATCATTTTAGGCTTTGTCCAGATTTTTTAAGAGATTGAAGAGGTATGGTGTGATTGGGAGAGTAAGAGTGATGTGTGAGTGAATGCAGGTATGAATGCGGATGTGACTATGATTGTGTGAGAGTTCGGAAAAGAGTGAGAGCGATGTGTGTGTGTATGTGTGTGTGTGTGTGTGTGTGTGTGTGTGTGTGTGTAACGGGAGGAGAGTGAAGAGTGAGAGTGATCCCTGGCAACAGCACCAATGAGGTCTGTGTAAGTCTGGTCCATACCACTGGACACATACCTCTCACCCTCTTGGATCAAGAAATCTGGACAAAGCCAAAAATAGTGGGGGTACAAAGGCAGAAAATAGGGACACTTTTAAGTACTGCTCTCACAAACTTAGAAAGTTGCTAGAAATGCAGGTTTTGCATTAGCATGAATTTTCTGAAGGGTATGAAGTATGAAACTCAACTGTCTTGTCATTTTCAGACTTCAGCCTCAATGATCTGCCAGTGATTTGCTAGAAAACAACAATTTTATGAGAAAAAGACCAAAAATATGAGGCAAAAATCTATACAGTTGAGAGATATGCTGGACAGAGCCAAATAATAGGGACAGATTTTAAATATTGCTCTTATAAACTTAAAGTTAATAAGGTTGCTATTAGGTTTGCTTACCTCTCAACCATAGTAGATCAGTGTTATGCTGTTAAGCAGAATGTACACTTTTTTTTGGTAATTGTCTTTTTATTGTACTTTTGAGCTTTTCTCCCCAGGTCTCCTAGTCCAGTCGGCTAGCCCCGATAAACAAATGTCAAATAAATAAATAAATGAAATATGCACTTTCTGTGCACCGCGGGGGGGGCATCTTGGGAAAGCCTGGATTCAGCAAGGGAGCCAAGAATTTAAAAAGTTTGGGAATCACTGATGTAGAGATATATACAAAATACAGGCAATTAGATATACATAATACAGAAGCCTAATCACGCTTCCCTATTGCAGTCACAAGTACAGTTTAAACAAAGCAAAAAGAGTTAAATTCACATATAAACTATTGTATGCAGTGGTAAGCACAGTTTAAACAAAGCAAAAAGAATTAAATTCACATATAAAATCATGTATACAGTGGTAAGCTGGAGATTTTATGAACTCTAGAAATATAGATAGCAGAGTAATAGTTTGAAATTATCAGAAATTAAATTCAGGTTTTAGTTTTAGATTGAAATTACAAGAAATGAAATTCAGGGTTTAGATTTACAGATATTGGAGATGAGATAGTTATAGTGTACTTTGCCCCAGTGGAGCTCAGGGACTTTTATTGGCTTTTACTTATGTTACCCACAGGTAGCCAACAGATAGGGAAGAAGAAAGTTGTTTAGTCATACTTGGGAAGTGCATTAAGACAACTTTTAAAGGTGCAAAACAGAGAACTATAAAAGGAAAGTCTAATATAGCTATTTTGAGTCTAGCAGAGCATTTACTTAGTCATCTGTTTGGTATGGACTTATAGCTTGGGGACCCTAACACATAATTTATGCAACAGAGTAGACTGTACCGAAAAGCTGCCACTTATCTAGGATAATGCATTTAAATGTTTCAGTGTTTTATGGTCTAAACTCTGAGCCTTACTTTAGGCCTTCAAAGACTCCACTTTCTTTAAATATAGGGTTAAATATCCTTTCCCTCCAACCAATCATCTAGTTCTTTCTTACAGGACACCAAGGAATTACATCTTCTTAAAATCACTGGTAGAGAATTCCACCTTCCAGATCTAATATGAAAGTCATAGTAAAGGCATGAGAATTTGGACATGAAATCACTACTAAATTGTTTACAGTTTAGATTATTTCCAATCTGTTTATAGCTCTCTTACTACAAATGCAAATGGCTACTCCATATTCCATGACCAGCCTTAGATTTCTAGATCAAAAGCAATACTGCAGCTTCCCCACTGTTGCTGATACTTAGTATTGTTTTTATTTCCTAGGAAGATGTGGATCAGAAGAAAATGTTTTCCCTATCAGTATTTACAGGTCTCTCACAATCTCTATCCCCTCTAGAATATGATCATCAATTATAACCGTAACACATATTTGATTTACCAAAGTGTATTACTTTAGGGTTTTGGCATTAAACTCCATAGTATTAAATGCAGCCCAATATACAAGTTAGCTCAACATATTCTGTAGTTTAAATTGATCATTTACCAAGTTTACTATATTTATTTATTTGGCATTTATTAACTATAGCTCTTAGTTTAATGTCCTCTGTCAATTTACTGCTAGCAAGGTATTTTACCAGGGGACACCCAGATAAAAATAATAAACAGTATGTTACCAAGTGCAGATGCCCAGGGAACTGCTGACTTATTTATGTAACTCCATAAATAGCTATTGGCTATTCTAATTTTGCTACTCCTGTTCTCAAGCCAATTAGCTAGGCATCTCTCTAGAAATCTGTTCACCTTGTATTTCAACAAAAAGCTCACAATTCCACTATGAGGGATGGTGGCAAATGCCGTTACTAAATCAAGGTAAATTACATTCACTGCCAAACCCTGATCTCTGACTTCTGAAATATATTGTTAGAAATGATATGCATTTGTGAGACATGACCTGTTTCCTGTAAAGCTGTATTGAGAAATGTCTTTGTACATAATTTGTCTATTCTTTCAAAGCATTTACCCAAAATACAGGTAACATTTATGGGTACATATTGTCAAGTGAATTATTATCTATTCCTATTTGGAATAGGCACAACAACTGTCTCCCTCCATAAATCAGGGATATAACAGCAAGTTTCCTGAAATAAAAATAGTAAACATCCAGTTATAATATCAACAATATTCACCAAAAAGTACCTGTTTACTCGATCTGGTCTGGCTGAAGTTGTAGTTTTTGTTAACTCTAATACCTTTTTTAAAGATTGATAAGGATATATATATATATATATATATCTATATATATATATATATATATATATATATATATATATATTATTGCCTTCAAAATCATCTGCAGCATTGCAGGAACTGGCTAATGGCTGACTGCTACCAATGTTTTCTCTAAACAATTAAGTAATACATTAGTCTCTCCTACTAAACAATTATTTTCAACAATATTCAAATCTTGATTGTTTTCTTTATTCTGTCTTATATGCTTGAAAATGCCTTCATGTTATCTGTGCTATGTATTGCAAGATCTTTCTCAAACCTACAGCATGTGTCTCATTGTTTCTCATATTTTTATACTCTAGCATTCAGCCCTGAAGACAATCAAGGAACACTATTTCCCAAAAATCAATATCTTAAACATCACTGCCCATCCAAACATCAAAATGTATTTAAATAAGACAATATTCCTGGACATTCTTGTACTGATTTAGATTGTATTCCAAATCCTAGGAATGATGTTACATATAAACTTTCCCCTGATGTTTGTGTTACATTTTATTATATTAAAATTAATATTGTTACACCTGTGATTGAGATAACTTATCAATGATATGTTAACAACTGCTTGTAATAGCGCATCAATAAATATTTTGTAAGCAAGAACTGCTTTACTTCTTGTATATCTATAATGAAGATAATATAAACCTAACGTCTTATGTCTTCCAGATTATGTGAGATTTCTAACAGAAGATATTCTTTTAGTCTATTTCCTTTGTACTGATTCAATCCTATTTAAATGAGTTCTTCGATAACTATAAAAAGAATTGTTAAACTCCATATACCTTTACTAAACCAATTTGTTCACCCTCAGTGAACTAGATTTAAAAATGCGACCCATCATTTTTAGTGTCTTAATTTTAATACTATTCACATGATTAGAAAAAGAAAAATCAGAAGTCATATATATTCCTAGATGTTTGTATTCATTTGTCTGTTTAAGTATAATACCATTAAGAACAAGTTCTAGTTTAACCATAGGTTTACCTATAAAGATTATCTGACATTTACAATAACTAAACCAAAGTCTAATTGAATTTATTAGAGTACAAAGGTCTTTTATATAATTATTAGTTATAACAGTATCAGTTTAGAATCTAATTTAAATCTGGTCTTACAGTCAGTCATCTGCATACTTTACAAACAGTGCTTGTTTAAGGGATAAGTTTAAAAAACAAGTTAAATAAGGATATATAAACTTGATTGGAAAATCCAACCATGTTAGTCAATGTGGATTTCTCAAAACAAAATACATGCTAATGTAAATCTAAGAATCCATTGTGATTATCATAACCGAGCAGGACGCATCACAGACTGATGAAAGTTTAATGGGTATATAATTTTCTAAGAAGTTTTCTAAATTCCACTTTGATGTTAAGGTATTTATTCAAAATATGTTCTGTCAGATGTGAGATATATTTTCTCCATAATACAGTTTCCTGTTTCCCAGTTTCAAATGCTTTGCCAACCCTATCAAACCTATTTCCCTTTCATGTAAGTGATACATGCCTATTCACATTTCTCTATACGACATTATACAAAAAAATTCAAAGTATCTGCAATATCGACTTGCCTCATACAATCTTCCCATATCCATTTTCTCGAATTGCTATTTATGGAATAAAAATCAGCTCTATAATGAGCTTTATATTCTCTGTCTACTATACATTTGTTATCCTGCATGTAACGACTTATTACCCATTTTAAAGAGAAATGGTCTGAACCATAAAGCTCAGGTAAAATGGTAAAGGAAGATATCCTGATTTTCTCCTTCACCCTAATCATGTGCAGCTTACTATTACTCCTTGTACATTTATTGACAATTTGTATATAGCCACATGTACTACCTAAGACTATAAGGTCACTTAAAGAACCACCATATAAAGAAAATTCGTATCATTTAATGCTTGGTGGATTCAGATCTCCAGCCATTATGTCAAAACATTAAGTAAATAAACCTGGCAGTGCTCTTATAAATTCCCTTATTTCACCTTTTGATTGATTGGGGGGGTAGAACAAACCTATTTTCATAGGTGACCCATTCCATATGGTCTTAGTGCGCAATAATTCAATATCAGCCCCATTAAGTAACAGATAAGGGTGAAATAAATGTTTTGAATCGACTGATACTCCAACCCCATTTCTATAAATATGAATTCAACCACAGTAGTTAATCGATAAGGGCCTACTTAGGTTTGAGAACCAAGCTGTGGTTATAAGGATGGCATCCAAGTCTTCAGTAATAACTCTAGCTTTAGAATAAGGGAACTTATTGTTTAAATGTCTAGCACTGCGCAGGAAAAAAAAATGCTGAGCTACATTTTTCTGCTCCTACCTACCATCCCATCTACCCTCTCTAAAAAAAAAAATCTCTCTTCAATTAGCTTACTCATTACAATTCTGATCCCAGTCTGGCTCAAATAAAGTTGATCTTTGCAAAAGTGCATGAACTACCATTTTTTCCCAAACTTTATTTCTTTAATAGCTCTCCTAAATACCATCTTCTCATTAAGCTGATAAATGCATGGCACACATTATTCACAGTGTTGTTAAATCATAAGGAGGTGATTATATCCATCATTACAAGTGAGAAACATGTTTCCCTACTTAACTGAACAATTCTGCTCAAACGTCAAACTCATTTGTCCTTCCAATATCATTTGTACAATAGACATTTATTACCTGCCTGCACATGTTGTTGCCCCAGAATAATTTATGCAAAACCATACTGATGTCATTTATTCTACCCCCTAGGAGTGCACTAACCATGACTGAGTCACTATTTATTCTCGGCAGTATATTTTTATACCCCTAGTCACTGTGTCCCCCAACTCTAGTGTCTGTTTACTTAAATTGTGAGGTAATGCTAAGACAACTTGAGAATTCTCATTAAATATAACCTGAATCACTTAATGCTCTTCTGCTCTTTTTTTAACTATTTCAAAGACTTAATGGCCAACCACACTCAGATTCATTATCATTAAGTCCTTTCTTATTACTACTAGATGTTTTGTTTATTCCTATTATTGTGGTAGGAGTGGGTATTATATCAATGGGACTCCCTAGGTCAATATAACCCTTCACATCACCACTAATAACAGAATTTATTAATTTAAAAGCATGAAGACGATTTCTTCCAGACTATTCCCACATGCAAGATTAGTCTCTGTCTACTTGCAGCTAATTAAGTACGTTTTATGTGCACAGTACCTAATGTTTCTATGTCATTGCTCTTTAGAACTTTGACTATTTGAAAAATGTGCTCAGTACTATTCACTTGAATGCCCTTGTCACTCATTAACTTGTCTCAGGACAGAAGAGGTTGAACATTTTCAGCAGGTTTCTCTTTCCACATCCCAGTCATCTCTTGATGTATATAACATCTTGTGCTCTTTATATAAAATCAAGTAATCCCGATATAATAAATCTTCTGAACAAAACGTATCCATCTCCTCCATCATAAACTAACTACAGAAGAAAAATATATTTATAACCTATACGCCTTACTCTTTTCACTCTATGCACCTTCATATTTACTCAGAAGTGGCCGCTGTTAGTAGCAGAGAGTAAATAAAGTCTCTTTCCTTCCTTCCTTCCTGTTAGGTTAGCACATAAATCCACTCCCTCGGCAAAGTGCTACTTTATCCCAGGCAAGAAAGAACAAAAATAAAATAAAATAAATAGTTGTTTCCAAGGCTGTCTCTCTAGTTTTTAAAAAGACTGTAATGAAACAGACTTCCACCAATACCTTCACAACACAATGTACATTTATATAAGCCATTAGGGAGCAAAACAAGTCCTAAGGACTCCTCTTCATTCATACTCTAAGATAGAAGAAAGTAAACTTCTCAGGCTGTTGCAGACCAGGTACATGATCACCAGTCAGTACTCATTTCCAGCTCTGTGACACTAACATACACTTTTTGGGGCAGCACAGACTGATAATAAAACAAATATTCTGTCTTGTAAACGCAGAGAAACACTATATATGCACAATGCACATATCCACTCTTACAAACACTGAGAAACAATATGTGCAACAAATACACAACACAGATACCCTCTAAGATATATGGCGAATCAGTATTTACTGTATGTACACAACACAAACATCCTTTCATAACCACAGAGAAACAAAATGTTCAGTAGATATATGACCTAAATATTCTCCTTTCCAAACAAAGAAAAACAATATGTAAGCAAATACACACATACCTTCTCTTACAAGTACAGGAAAAAAAGATGCACAATATATACCTCACATAAGTATTCGGTCTTACAAACAAAAAGCCACAATATGTACAATACATGTACAAAATAAGCAGAATACATCATGCAGATTCATTTCAGTCCAATTTATAATCTCAGAGCTCTTGCTGCTTGGTAGCATGTGCTTGTATTAAGACATAACTGTAACTTAGGTAGTTAGGATGTCATAGAGAAGAAATTATATTTATATTATTAGGGGAGCAACTTATCCAGAATGTATAGATTTGTCAGGTAATATAAGGGTTGGAGAAATATGCATTTCAGTTGTTCACTTAGAAAGTTTAGCAATTAATGTTGCAACTGCTTGAAGACCATTTCTAGCCATGAGACAGGCTACAAGGCCAGGCACAAATGAAGTATATCTGGATAGTTTAGAATACACTATCAACAAACGGTTCCCATTCAGAAGCCTGAAACATCATAAGCCTGAAAATCAAAATCCTGAAACCAAAAGCCTGAAAATTCAGAATCCTGAAAACTCAAAATCCTGAAAGCCCAAAATCCTGAAAGACCAAAATCCTGAAACTCAAAATCCTGAAAACACAAAATAGACATACTGATGTCATTGTGGCTTTGCTATTGTTAGCCCTGTGGTGTTAGGTCATGCGTTGGGGTCAGGTAAGTGTGCGGTTGGTTTTATTTTAGGGTTAGGGGCGGTTTAAGTGAGTTAGGGTTAGGGCGCAGGTTAGGCATGTATGCAATAGTGACAAATATTGGGGTTAGGGGCAGTTTAAGTGAGTTAGGTTTAGGGCGTGGGTCAGGTGAGTGTGCGATAGTGACGGACCTTAGGGTTAGGGTTAGGGTCAGGGTCAGTTGGTAGATATTAGTGTCTTTATAGTGACATATTAGCATTATTTGTGTTTTCAGGATTTTGAGTTTCAGGATTTTGGTCTTTCAGGATTTTGGGCTTTCAGGATTTTGAGTTTTCAGGATTCTGAATTTTCAGGCTTTTGGTTTCAGGATTTTGATTTTCAGGCTTATGATGTTTCAGGCTTCTGAATGGGAACCCAACAAACATATCTTTTGTAGATGGGAGTTAACTGCATTATCAAACAAAGAAAACAGGCAGGTTTAGCACAGAAAGTAATGAGACATTCCTTTGAATTTCTTAAATAGACTGATACTCAATTGCCTTCAAATTCATCTGCATCATTGCAGGTACTGGCTAATGGCTGATTGCTAACAAAATTGTCTCTAAATTTGTAATTGAAAGGTAGCCATGGTATTCACTGAGCAATCATATAACCATTTTTGGTATTTAAGGTTCCACTTGTGGTAACAAAACTTTCATGTTCCACTGTTGTAGATCATGATGCATTGAATTTCAGCTTGTAAAAAGTACTTCAGGATTGATTTATGAATTCAATTTGCCCATCAACAGTATCTGGCTCCATGGAACAAGGGACTGATTCCAGACTGGGACAAGGGTAACTCAAGTTAGATTTGTGGACCTGGCATTGGAGAAAGCAGGTAAGGAGGGGAGGGGTGAAATGGTAAGACCTGCTTTATTCTTCTTGGGGGATGGTGGGGTTCTGGTACACTTAGGGCAGTGCTAACTCCCTAGTGGGGACTAGGAAGCTAACTATTCACAACTCATGGGGATGGGGCAAGATTCCACATTCCTGAATACATTTTTATGTAAGTCTTCAGTCTGCCTTTTTATTGTTATCAGTTTTCAGTACACATTGTTTTAATTCACTGCTTGGAAGAACAGCCACAGGGAAGTGAAGGTATGGCCTCCGCCATCAGCTTATTACATGCCATCCCCCTACTCTTCACTGGGTGCATAGTCCTTGAAATCACCCCTAATTGCAGTCTGGCTGATGGTCCCTCCCAGTCAACTCTCACCACAGTGATGGGGAATGAGTGGGGCAAATGATTGGGGAAGGGGAATGATGATTAACAGACTGGGGCAAGTAGTACAAGAATACCCTACTCCCATGGAGTGATCTAAAACAGATACAAATATATATCGCATGGCCAATCAGTCGTCTTCTGTAGTTCCTAAGAAGTTTCTCTACACCTTCTGCTGCTGAATTCCATTTGACAAAAGTACAGATAAAATAAGTTAATTTTACTGCAGTGGGAAAAGTAAGATTTGCTTATGATGCTGCACAAGACATATGTGCCTGTAACAAATAAATAAAGCCTTTTATAAAACATACTACTGACTATAACAGTTACAAAGAAAATGAATATGAAACCAGGCTAAAGCAGCTGCAAACCAGGATATAAACTAGATGTAGTGGTTTGAATAAAACAAGAAACCTAAAGAGAAGTTAGATTTTGTTGCTGCTAAGAAGATAACATAGCATGGTTTGTTCAGAGATGATATACTGCCTGTCATTCTCATCATTATTTTTTTAACATTGCCTTCCCTCACACTGACATACGGTAGCCACCTCCTGACCAATTAATTCCCATGGATACTGGTGCATCCTTGTTATCTCTGTGTTTTATATAACCTACAAATAATAACAAGCTAGACCTGGCTCTGCAACATAGAGGTACAAAGCTCTAACTACGAACCAGATGGCGTGGGTATGATTAGTAGCTTAAGTGCTGAAATAGGCAGTTGAGAGGCTATGAGTGAAAAGCTGACGCTGGATCATCCATCATGTGGGGGAGGGACTGGTGGTTCTGGCTGGCTGACTGCCACCATGTTATAAGACCATAGAGCAATGACGTGAGCTATATCTAACCAGGCTAGTGATGGTATCTCTGGACGGTGTGTGTGTGTGTGTGTGTGTGTGTGTGTGCGCATGTATGCAAGATCACATATGTTGGGCATGGGTATAGCTTGGACTTCCATGTTGACACTGGTGCTCATGTCTGCCACCATGGGGTGAGGATACTGCCATAAACAGAAAAAGCCCTGATGGTTGGCAGAATGACAGCTCTGTGATTAAGTCTCTTCTCTCAGGGAATGAAGAAAGCAAATGCACTAAGATCAGCTCTTGCACTGACAGGAACAATCATAAGTCACAGAGAACTGATGTTGGCAGGTAGCATGGAACAAGAAAAAAAAACAAGTGTAGGAAGATTTTTTGCTCACTTTGCTCAATGGTATTTCTCCCTTATTTAACTTATTCATGCATCCTTCCAGATCTGTGGCATCCATTACACTTTATGCTGTCTTAACTGTATGGCCTAGGCAAAGTACATATATACATTTATATATATATATATATATATATATATATATATATATATATATATATATATAAGCACTTATATTAAGGGAAATCCTCAAATGATGATGACTGTTTTGTTGACACACTTTGGTTGACAAAACAGATGGTTAACAGGTGTGAGAGGTTGGCAATTCCTGGTTTTGAGGGCTATTCTCTTTTTCTGGGGATTGTGCAATGCTGGAGTCAGTATAAATAATTAGTAGTGGGTGTGGGAAGTGCAAGATGGCTTGCTGCTTACAAAAAAACCAAAAAAATAGATTTATTTTGCATGGTCTGAAGTTGCGCGTTTGAGCATGCACGCTAGGGTGTATATATATATATATATATATATATATATATATATATATATATATATATATATATATAGCTGTATAAACCAAACAGCCACCTGGTATGTGGAAAACCCTGGGCTTGGCAATTCAGACCTGGTGAGTTACCGTGGCAGTCCACCAAAACAAACATAAAAGCGGAGGTAGGATATGACAGATAGTAGCTGTTCATAGGTTCATATGTATGTACTAGGCTAATGGCCCTGGAGCCTTTACAAGCCTAGCCCAAAAAATTGCCCAGGCACCGTGCCACCTGATGTTAGTTCACAGTGCCCCTATCCAATAGGGCAACTGGAATGATCCCTGGAGTGAACTTTCTGTTATCCATCCACTCATCAAGATTTCTCTTGAAGAGGGTCAGCGAAGTGCTCTGCATGACATGAATGGGAAGCTTATTCCAGAGTATGGGCAGTCTTTGGGAGATGAACCTGTCCCTCCAGCGTATGGAGCATGTGGTGCGGGGGAATTGGGATTTCTTTAGGTGTAGCAGTTCAAGTAGGGCTGGGTCGGACATGGCTTTATAAGTCAAGCAGAGATCACCTCTAAGTAGACAATAAGAGACTGAGAACAGGTGAAGTTTCTTGAGTCTGTCTATGTAGGACAGGTGTTTAAGGCCTAGGATCCTTTTTGTGAGGTACTATTGTGGCCTCTCCATCTGTTGTAGGTGTCTGGTCAGGTACATGCCAAATGGGGTGTTATATTCGATGATTGGTCTAATGAGGGATGAGTAGAGATGGATGATGACCTCTTTCTTCCTGGATGCAAAACCTTTGGTTATAAGATGTGCCACATAGAAGGACTTTCCGATCACAGTGGCAATGTGGTGTTCGAAGGTGAGGTGGCTGTCGTCCTGGATGTCTAGATCTCTTATGGCCCCTTCAGTGTTCAGCGGGCTCCCATCAATGTGGTAATTCATGGGAACTGATTTTTTTCCAAAGGGGATGATAATGCATTTTTGGCATTAAGCTTCAGGCCATGATTCCAACACCAGTCATTGGTCTTAGAGAGGCCCTTTTGTAGGATGTCTGCATCACTGTGGGGAGTTGATAATGACTCCTAGCTTGCAGTCATCAGTGAACTTGGTCAGCCAAAGTCCTTCTGTGTTGGCCTGGAATTCTGAGAAGTAGATGCCAAACAGGAGAGGGCCCAGGACCAAGCCCTGTGGGACTCCACTCACGACTGGTCAACAGTCTAACTTGGAATCTACAACTTTCACTCTGTGGGTCCTGTCTGTGAGCCAATTTGCAACCCACCTAGTGATGTAAGGATTGATGCCTAGTTTGGTGAGTTTATCAATGATACCTGAGTGGGGAATGGTATCAAAGGCCTTGGCCCGGTTGTGATAGGCTGTATGCACTGCCTTACCCTCATCCACAGCCTTGGTGACTGCCTCGAAGAAGTCAACCAGATTCAGCAGGCAGGATCTCCCATTGACAAAGCCAAACTGTGTGGGGTCAAGAGTTTGGAGATTGTCTATATCTTTGTTAAGCAGGTCCATGATGATGCGCTCCACAGCTTTGCATACTAGACTTATCAGGCTAATGGGGCGATAGTTCCTAGGGTCTGTAGTTGCTATCCCTTTACAGAGAGGGATGAATGTAGCAGTGCACCATTTATTAGGGACAAAGCCTGGTGTAAGGCTGTGATTGAACATGGCACACAGATGTGATGCCAGTTCATTTTGTAGCTCACGTAGGATGCAGCCAGGGATATTATCAGGTTCCATGGATGCTGTATTCTTGACTTTCGACAATGCAGCTTTTACCTGTGTGGCAGAAATGGTGGGTACCAGGCTTTCTTTTGGTATTGTGATAGGGCCCTTGGGGGGGAAGGGGTAAAGTTGGCACTGAATCTGTCAGCCAGTATGTTGGCTATATCTGTTGGCTCAGTATAGGAGGTGCTATTGTGCAGTAACTCAGAGCAAATCTGGGAATTGCCTTTGAGGTTTTTGATATAGCTACAGAAGGCTTTGTGGTTGTTTTTGGTGTCAGCCACAATTATGCCTTCATAGCTGGCTTTAAGTTCATAGGGGTGTACTAGGCTTATGGCCCTGGAGCCTTTACAAGCCTAGCCCATAGGATTACCCTGGCACCGTGCCACCTGACCCTAGTTTCCAGTGCCTCTGTCAAGTAGAGCCACTGGAGTGATCTCCGGGGTGAATTTTCAATTTCCCATCCACTCATCAAGATTTCTCTTGAAGAGGGCCAGTGAGGTGCTCTGCTTGACATGTATAGGAATTCTGCTCCATAGCATGGGCAGTCTCTGGGTTATCAACGTGTTCCTCTAGCTTGTTCTGTTGATTGTGATAATGAAGTTGCAGTCTCTGGAGCAAGTATTGCAGAGGGATTGGGATTTCTTTAGATCTAGCATTTCTAACAGAGCTGGGTCAGACATGGCTTTGTAAGTCAAGCAGAGATCACCTCTAAGTAGGCGATATGTGACAGACAATAGTTGGAGTTTTTTGAGTCTGTCCATATAGCACAAGTGTTTAAGGCCTAGGATCCTCTTTGTGAGGTACTTTTGCTGCTTCTCCAGTTGTTGCAGGTGTCTAGTGAGGTACATGCCAAATGGGGAATTGTACTCAATGATTGGCCTAATGAGAAAAGAGTAGAGGGAGACAATGACCACTTTTTTCCTGGATACAAAACTCTTAGTAATGAGATGTGCCACACAGAAGGACTTTCTGACCACAGTGGCAATGTGGTGGTCAAAAGAGAGGTTGCTGTAAACCTGTGTTCCCAGATCTCTTATGACGCCTTCTGTGTTCAGTATACTACCATCGATGTGGTAATTCATGGGAACCGGGTTTTTTCCAAAGTGGATGATAACACATTTTTTGGCATTGAGCTTAAGGCCATGGTTCAGACACCAGTTGTTGGTCGCATTCAGGCCTTTCTGTAGGATGTCAACATCAGTTGGGGAGTTAATTATGGCTCCCAACTTGCAACTGTCTGTGAACTTTGTCAGCCAGAGTCCATACGTGTGGGCCTGGACTTCAGAGAAGTAGATACCAAACAGGAGAAGACCCTGGACCGAACTCTGTGGGACTCCACTCGTGACTGGTCAGTCTGACTTGGAGTCAGCTTCTTTCACTCTGTGGGTTCTATCTGTGAGCCAGTTTGGAACCCACCTAGTGATATTGGGGTTGATGCCTAGCTTAGTGAATTTTTCTATGATTTCTGAGTGGGGAATGGTATCAAAGGTCTTGGCCAGATCAAGGTAGGCTGTATGAACCACCTTGCCTTCATCCACAGCTCTGGTGACTGACTCAAAGAAGTCAACCAGGTGGAGCAGGCATGATCTACCCTTCACAAAACCAAACTGTGTGGGATCCAGAGTTCAGAGATTCCCTATATCCTTCTTTATTAGGTCCTTGATGATGCATTCCATAGCTTTGCATATCAGACTTGACAGGCTAATGGGGTGATAGTTCCCAGGGTCTGTAGTCGCTCCTCCTTTGTGGAGAGGGATGACTGTAGCAGTGTGCCATTCAGTAGGGAAAAAGCCTGAAGTGAGGCTGTGATTTAACAGGGAACACAAGTGAGGTGCCAGTTCACTCTGTAGTTCATGTAGAACACAGCCAGGGATATTGTCAGGTCCCTTAGAAGCTGTATTCTTGGCCTTGGACAGTGCTGTTTTTACCTGTGCAGCAGTAATACTGGGTGCTTGGCAATCTACTGGCATTGTGATTGGTCCTTGGGGGGGTGAGAGGTAAAGTTGGCACTGAATCTCTTGGCCAGTATATTGGCAACATCTGTTGGCTCGTTTTAGGAGGTGCCATTGTGCAACAGCTCTGAGCAAATCTGAGTATTGCCGTAGAGATTCTTTACATAACTATAGAAGGCCTTGTGGTTGTCTTTACTATCTGCTGCAATTCTGTTTTCATAGCTAGCTTTAGAGAATTTGATGAGGCTGATAAGGGAGTTTTTCCAGTCTTGGGACTTCACCTTATTTTTCATCAGTTTCCTCCTTCTGTTGTACAGTTTGTTTATGGCAAGGGACCTTCTCAGCTTTTTGTTGAGACTGGTAAGAGAGGTTTTCCAGTCTTGTGACTTCATTTTTTTCTGCAACAGTTTCTTCCTTCTGTTGTACAGTTTATTGATGGCTGGGGACCACCAAATTGGCTTTCTTTTTTTGGAGGAGAGCATCTTAGCTCTATCTGGTATAGCAAGGTCCATGCATTTGTGTACATGCTCGTACAGTGCATCAGTGTATGATTTAGTAGTCATGCAGCTATTTTTCATTGGCATGGGTGCCAAGAAGTTAGCCATCTCTGTTTTTAGGAGTCCAAAGTTGGCTTTAGAGAAGTTTTTCAGGGTGGTCACCTTAGCAGGGGGTGTAGGTGAGATGGAGATTCCCATGTTGATCAGTTTGTGGTTAGATTTAACAAGGAAGGAATTGACTATAGGTGTGGAGCAATGGTCTCCCATGTTGATGATAACCAGGTCAAGGATGTTGCTTCATCTAGTGGGGGTCAGACTGAGCTGGTCCAGGGCAATGGAATTGATAAATTCCAGAAAGCTATGGGCCTGTACATTGGTACTGAATAGTTTTCACAATTGATGGAAGAGTAGTTGAAGTCATCCAGTATAAGAGTATTGGGTTGGACCTTGACAGATTCCAGGGTGCTTGGGAACTTGGAGTGAGAGTCTAGGGACATGCTTGGGGTTCTGTAGCAGGCTATGACTTGTATCACCATCTTACCCAGTGTTAGTTATACCTGAAGTATCTGGGATGCATTGTGCTGGGCTACCAGTCTAGAGGTGTGTGTATCCTTTAAGAATATGAAGACACCACCTCCTTTGGAGCTTCCGGACATATTCTGGGGCCGAAAGGTATGGAATGAGTTGTAGCCTGGGAGCGCAGGGGTGCTTTCTGCCTCTTTAAATCAGGTCTCCGTTACAGCACAGATGTCGACATTCTCCATTTTGAGGAGAACTTTGAGTGAGTGCATCTTGAGATTTAGACTTCTAGCACTGAGCAGCATGACCCTCAGACTGCATTTATTTGAAGCTGTTATGGTGGAATTTTGGTCTTCGGAACACTGCCTAAAAAAGGCACTATAGGGGTGGCAAGAGGCTTAGCCAGTACCCGGAATCCCAGATGTGACAGATGCAGGCCATCTTTGGCAAAGCATTAAGGTCTGTCAATCATTTTCAGATGAAAGATAATGACCAGACATTCAGTTCTGAATGAAAAGATTAAGTTTCCTCAGCTCCAGTTTAAAAGAAAACTGCACAGCAAAGACAACTTCCTTTTTCATATCTTTATTGAAAGTAATCATAAGTGCTTTTGTCATTTACAAGACTTCTCCTTGTAAATGATGAAAAATCGTATCATGAAGGCACTCATAATATGAATAGACTGGGATGAATAGGGCCCTAGATTTTATATCTCAGTCTTCAGAAGGAAGCTTGCTATGCTTTCATCATCTGCTCAGCTGGTTGTTATAAAGACAGTTTACTCTAGTTACTAGGATTGCTGACAGGTACAGCCAAATATTCCCTTAATGCTGTTCTTTTATTCAACATGTATTCCATATCCTCTGTCTGGTGTGGTGATCTGAAATTCACTTAGATTCTGAAGTTTCATCCCTTCTAAGGACACTAATCTGTCACTCTTCCCTCACAGCTCTGATTTCCCCAGGCTTGAGTTTGAACTCTAGTACTGGCAATTTTGCCAGTAGTTATGTTGCTAGACCAGATCTCAACCATGCATATGATATTTCATAGAAGTTCTTAGTTATCTTCATTTGAAACCAGCTGTTTTGGACTGACAGCTTCTGATTTACACAGTCAGTCTTGCTAATTTTCAGCCATGACACATACTACAGGTATAAAAAGTAAGCCCAATAACTCACAAACGAAAAGCCAACTAGGTAGGATATGGCAATAAAGGCAAACGCAGTTCCTCCGTTAAATTTTTTAATTGGTAAAACACGATAAACACACAACTGAAGCACCACGAGCTGACAGTCCACTAGAAATAATAACAACGCACTGAAATGTCACTCTCCGATACTAAGCGCTTTCATCTGCCGATTTGCAGACTTCATCAGAACAATATTCAGTGCAATCTCAATTCAATTTAAACAAAAAATGGCGCCAAACTTGCACAAGTATTTAAAGATATATGACTATATATGCAAACAATTTATATAGTGAGCTGTGCTGTTTGTTTTAATGATACATTCTTTCTAAATAATTCGGTGGATGTATAAGACATCTTTGCACACAATTTTAAAGCATACCACTTATACTATACAATAAATAAATATCTATGATTATTTTAAAAACTGCAGATATATATATATATAAAACTGATAAATATTTTATAAATGACTTGTAATAATTTCATTATACATATATAAGACCTTTACCAACCCTATAGATGAAGTACATCAGCTCTAACTTGTATAACTATAAATAATTAAATAATAAATGTTGATAAATATTTACCACAATAATATATACATAAATAAGAAATAAATTCATAAACTTTTGTGGTATGTTATTAATATAGAATACATCACATTTTAAGGAATGGTTTGATGCTAATATAATCATTTAATCCTGGGGTTCTAGTGGCATCTACTAACATCTGCCACTTACTCTCCCTACATGCTAGTTTTGTTTTCCAATCTCCCCCTAAGGGATTACTGAATTCTTGATCTATTATTGTAAAAGAAAAGACATGTTGTTCGCCTACTTCTTTAATATGCTTGTATAATGCATTCTTGGGGTCCTTTGTTTTGATCTTATAATAGTGTTCGTATATTCGCTTCTTCAATTGCCTTTCCGTCTTTCCAATATAAGCGGGCATAGATACATTTAGCTAAATACCCAACTTTTCTGATGGTTGTAGAGAAAAGTTGGGTCAGTATCCTATTGTAGTATATAAGACAGCTCCAAATATCAAGAAATTATTAGGGAAAATAGAGAATTATGAAGACAAAAGGAAGGGTACACATTTATATACTAAGCAATGTGGATACTGCAAACAATGTAAGTATATTAATACCTCATCTTACATTATATTGGAAGATGTAAATCATACCAAAATTAAGAGTAAAGGTGGGTCTTGTTATAACAAACAAGTGGTGTATTTAGCTAAATGTAATCTATGCCCCGCTTTCTATATTGGAAAGACGGAAAGGCAATTGAAGAAGCGAATATACGAACACTATTATAAGATCAAAACAAAGGACCCCAAGAATGCATTATACAAGCATATTAAAGAAGTAGGCGAACAACATGTCTTTTCTTTTACAATAATAGATCAAGAATTCAGTAATCCCTTAGGGGGAGATTGGAAAACAAAACTAGCATGTAGGGAGAGTAAGTGGCAGATGTTAGTAGACGCCACTAGAACCCCAGGATTAAATGATTATATTAGCATCAAACCATTCCTTAAAATGTGATGTATTCTATATTAATAACATACCACAAAAGTTTATGAATTTATTTCTTATTTATGTATATATTATTGTGGTAAACATTTATCAACATTTATTATTCAATTATTTATAGTTATACAAGTTAGAGCTGATGTACCTCATCTATAGGGTTGGTAAGGGTCTTATATGTGTATAATGAAATTATTACAAGTCATTTATAAAATATTTATCAGTTTTATATATATATATCTGCAGTTTTTAAAATAATCATAGATATTTATTTATTGTATAGTATAAGTGGTATGCTTTAAAACTGTGTGCAAAGATGTCTTATACATCCACCGAATTATTTAGAAAGAATGTATCATTAAAACAAACAGCACAGCTCACTATATAAATTGTTTGCATATATAGTCATATATCTTTAAATACTTGTGCAAGTTTGGCACCATTTTTTGTTTAAATTGAATTGAGATTGCACTGAATATTGTTCTGATGAAGTCTGCAAATCGGCAGATGAAAGCGCTTAACATCGGAGAGTGACATTTCAGTGCGTTGTTATTATTTCTAGTGGACTGTCAGCTCGTGGTGCTTCAGTTGTGTGTTTATTGTGTTTTACCAATTAAAGAATTTAACGGAGGAACTGCGTTTGCCTTTATTGCCATAACATACTACAGGTAAATGACTAATACTTTAACACAAGCGTACTTAATCTAACAGAGAAGTTGCAGGTACTTAGAAGGAAAGTTTATATAGACAATTCTTAAACTAGCTTTGCTAAAGAAATATTCTGAAACCTTCAATAAATTAAACAAAATGCACAAAGGTGTTTTATGGCAATCTGCAAAGGTTTTACAATCAGCTGTACTTTAGAATCTCTTTGATGCTCATCTTCCAGTTCTAGAAAACCATGTTGTAGCCTACAAAGAATGGTCTGCATGATTTCCTAATTTCCCCTTTTTGCCCAGCATATGAGTACCTCTGTGTCATCTTGTCCAGTGCTGCTCAGCTTCCTATTAGAGAAAGGATGGACTTTGCCCTGAGACTGTAATATTAAAACTAAAACCTTCCTTGCCTCATTATCTTTAATACTTGGAGAAAAGCTCTGGCCTCAGATCCAGACAGACTGGAACCAGATTGCTACAGCTTCCTCATATCAGTTTAAAAGTAGCACAGCTGTCCTGAGCTATGTGTAACGGGCGGGTTTGCTACTAAAGTCAGGAAAGTCTCTGGCCTTAAAATGTAGAGTACATCCCTGGGTAATCTCCGCAATAAAACCAAGTGTATTTACCACAGATGACCCCTTAGAGATGGTAATCCAATGTTCCTAGTTAGCCAGTAATGACCTACCTCTTAAGAATCACTCCCAAAACATTTGTTTGTTTTGTGTCTGAGATTACTGTATTTGTATACATTGTGTTTAATATGCCCTTAATCACTGTTTCTCAGGTGTGATCTTTGCTTCTCCACTTGTATTGTAATTCTTTAGATCTGCAAAACCTGCTACAATGCATGGAATACTTTGCTAATAAAATTTGTATTTATTGTCTGTGTCTTGCATTCTGGCTAAAAATAATCTACTTTAGTCAGTCCAGTTATTTCATTCACAAGGGAATTAATGAATAAATTATACTACCTACCATACCCCTCAACCTCTTAGAGCAAGAAATCTGGACAAAGCCATAAATAACAGGGGGGCAAAGGTCCAAAAATAAGTACACATTTTAAGTATTGCTCGTGCAAATTCAGAAATTTGATAGAATAAAAGGTTTTGCAGTACCATGAATTTCTTGAAGGGTATGGAGTCTGAAACTTAAATGTCTGCCTTTATTTTCTGACTTCAATCCTCAATGATTTGCCAGAAAACCACAATTTAATGAGGAAAAAGACCAAAAATATAAGGCAAACATCTGGACATTCTGCTAAAATCTGTACAGTTGAGAGGTATACTACCTACTGCATCAGCACATACCATAACTTTCATCAACTGTATATATTCTAGGCATACAGCCTATTATTTAATACAGGAAATAATGACAGCTGAAAATACAGGGTATAAATGCAACAAACTCTCAGAGGTGTCATCCGCCATAGGATGTGCTTACGCACTATGTACCACTTAAATACATAAGTAGGTCACTATTTTTACACCTAAACTTGTGTTGCTTCTAATTACTTGAAAGTAACTGTAGACACTCATGTAAAAATAAGTGATCTTGCCTATAGAAGAGTGCAAATCATTGTTCTAGTAAGTTGTGCTAACAAATGCTCTGCTGTAGTCCGACCTACCTAAAATCCAAACAACAAAGGACATGCTACAGTAATCATTCAAACAGTTGTTATAACAAGATGTCACTGCCTAATACTCTAACAATAAAGCAATATTGAAAAAGAAGTTAATAGGTTCATAGCCATAGGTAAGTACCAGGAGATCAGTCTTCAGACCATTTCTTGTCTATGTGCACAATTTACAAAACTTTGTGTGGTCAAAGATTCAGGTATCCATGAGAGGGAATGTATATTGGTACAGCAGTATTTGCCAATGTATTGCTTCCAGAAAAGGTTGCTTCATAAAGTTGTTATACTTTAAAAAATATCATAATCAGCCAATTAACTGCACAAATAAGTAGTTCTTGTGTGCCTCTTTCCATGATTGTTGGGGTGGCTAGATAACTAACACTGCTTATTATGGGAATCAATGGCCATGGTGGCCCTTCATGGTTAGGTATAGATGTTCTACACTTAAATAATTCTTGATGGCTCTTTCTAGCCACCTAATATTGAAATACAAATGTTTCTGTTGTACAATAACCTTAATGCCTCAAACCCCACAAACTCACTATAAGCTTACTTGTCATTTGTTTATCTCCTACTGTCTGACTAGAGTCAGTCCCCCCACCATGGTCAGTTAGTCCCATCCATTGGCCCCCTTCACTGGCAGCAGAAGTAACTTACTGGAGACTGTCACATAAGCAGCAGTCGTTGGGAGGGTGGCCTAATAGTTAAGGTGTTTGCCTTAAAAACACAAGGTGCAGGGTTTGAGTCTCACAAGGGATAATTGGCTAGGCTTAAAATGGCTCACAAGGGCAGTTAGCTTAGTACTAACCTATGAAGTCAAGGGCATCTGACAATCTCTAACTCCACAGATGATGTGCATTCTCACTGTCAAAAGTCCCCTGCAATGCTCTCACTTTTGTCCATGCCCTCACCAGGAAGTTACATCCCATGTGGAGAACTACAGAGAAACAGCTTCACAGAAGTCAAGTTCACATTCTCATTATATCTGTTGCATGCAGTTTCCTGTCCTCCTATGGACTGCAGAATTGCTGCAGACAGGACTGCTGCATCCCCCCAAGAAGGCTGAATTGACACGAGACATTTGCTACCGTCCCTCCCCACTAGGCTTCTTCTGCATCTGAGCTGCTACTTGAACTCGCATCATCTGGATCATAGTCTAGGCTTTATCCCTCTGTGTCACAGAAGCAGGATCTACTCTACCTCTTGGTTTGCCATGTAGTCAAGTCATTTATGTTGAATTGTATTTGTATAAATATTGCACAGAACAAAATTTTTATCCATGTACTTTAAGTGAAATAACATTTTGCTACCTGGTTCTTGCAGTTCTTGTACAAGCAGGAAGAGCCTTAGGTGAAATTGAGCCTAGGCAAAGGACTCGGTGATGCCCACTCCACCTGCACACTGGTCGCTAAGCCTCCCATCACCTTTGCACCAAAACCTCCCCTAACTTAACCTCTTTAAACCTTCCACACAGATTACATTCTTGTTGTTTTCCATTTTTCATCCATTCTCTCTGGCCAAGACTACAATGCAAGAAGTGCAGGGGAAATAAATGAATTTAGCCAGAGAATCTAGGGCCCACTATGCCTTCCAGATGCAATGGGGACCAAAATGTTTTGAGGCACACCTTACAGTGAGAGCTTTTTCCCAGCATTTGATCAAGTGTTGATGAGCTTAATAAATATCACGGGTAAGGAAAGAAAATCACTTTTTTTTTCAAAAAGGAAATAAGTTGTGTTCATTGATTAATGTTTAAAGCTGACAAAATAGCGGTTCCCAGTAAACTGAGAAGACAAATACTTGCAAGGATACCTAAATCTTATCTGGAAATAGTGTCTGCCTGCCTCCTTAACCCCAATAAAAGATGGTCGCTTTCTGTGCACACCTCTGGTATTAACTTGGGATGAAAGAAAGAAAGAAAGAGAAAGAAAGACAGACAGACATAGCCACCGTTATATATTTCAAGTTACAGCTGTCATATAAGTGTACAGAATGCCTCATTACTCCCAACCCCAAAAAGAGACCCGTCTTCTGTGTATCCTTCTGATGTTAGACTGAGGAAGAAGTTAAAGAATAAATGGCCAAAGTAATAAATGTCATCTTGATGCTATCAAATGAAGATACACAGCATGCCTCCTTACCTCATTTCCCCAAAATATAGCCATCTGTATACAAGTCTGTTGTCTGTAAGGAAAATACAAGTAATGCATTTCAACTTGTTCTACCTTAGGCAGTACACCTCACTTAAATAAGCTACAGAGACCTTCTGTGTACACAGATGATTATCGCACTGTCAGTAGATCTATATAAGATATAATGACCATCTTTGCACATCACTCAGCAGGGCCAGTTTTGGACTATTTGGGGCCCAGAATAGAGGATGAAGATAGGTCAACATTACTATGCCTGTGTCATAATCTCCATATACCAACAGGGATCTGGTGGAAGAAACCATGACAGCCGGTTAAAACCCATACAGAGCCAAGGAGGACATGCAGGTCAGTACAGAAAATATCACAGCCAAAATCTCAAGCAGAGAACCTTGCAAGGTAAGACAGCAATACTATTTGCTGCATCACTGTGCAAGGGATCAGTTGCTGTAATGCACATTCTGACCAACTTGCCACAGCCACTTAGGGTGTACAGTGCTGATTTTTTCTGTGATGGAAAATATAATAAAATATCGCCACCTTGTTACTTTTAAATACACTGCAACATTCCCCAAAGATTGCAGTTGTTTCATTCACAGACAGCATGCACACCAATCAATTACAGCTACTAAATTAACTCCAATACATCAGATGTCTGATTGTGTTTTCAATTGCTCACAGGAAAGTATTCCAGCTAGCTTTATTACACAAATGCACACCAGTGCTGTGATGACAAAATAATGAGTTTTTAACATGAGCAAATATGTTCCATTGTATGACTGTGCACATCTTAGAAGTCTGACTATAATCGTATGAATAGAAGGATTCATAAACAATGTCAAGGGGAATGTAGTTTTGCATGCTACTACTTTACCTATTCAGAGCAAGTCATTTCAACCCCTGCCCCTCACACACACACATGCACATGCTATTAAATGCATGAATGCAAACAAACATACTCTCACAGGACAAAAATTACTTAACAAGCATAGAAAAAGCTTATTTAATAACTTAAAGAAAAAAATCAACTTTTCCCTACAATCATATTATCCACTTTTTTCACTTTCATTCAAACTTCCTCAGGTACCAGTCTGCTGAATTAGGCTGAGACAACAGGAAACCACTCCTCGCTGCTCCTCTGATACTTTGTTTTTGCCTCGTGCCCCCAAATGGCAGGAAGACATTTAACAGTCATAATCGCATTACTCTCCATTTGAAATAGGTCTAACAGCCCAGATGAGTAAGCCTTTTTTCACAAAAATCGGAACTCTGCTCATACAAAGAAGCACGCCCAGAGTCCTGCCTCCCCAAGATAAGAAAGTAAACCGTTTTATAAATCAAACAACTAAAATATGATTTTTTGACATTTTATTTCATTTTACAGCATTTCAGCCAGTACCCTGAGCTGGCAGTGGTCATGACAAAACACAGTTTTGAACCAGTCTGTGTACCCAGTTATCAAATAAGTACTCAAAACATATGTTGAGTACAAATCCCTTCATATAGTAGTAGTTCTGTGCAGTAAATACAGGAATATATTCAATCATCCTTGCAGTAGTGTCATATTTGTAATGACAAGCAAAATGAGAAAAGGCTTCCCTAACTCCTTTTAAGCCAAGAGTGAAGAAAACACACCACATCATCGTTTACATTTTTTCGTCTTTGAAAAACATCCATAAGCTGTGAACTAAACCTTCCAGATTTCCAGTGTAAAACATTCTGTACTTTAAAACACTGTATTGTCTATATCAGAAATAAATCAACAAGTCTTTGTATGAGCACCATTTGATGCACTCCTTGTAGTTCTATTCTATTATGTTTGCACTTCACTATTAAAAAACATATCTCCTTTAGTATTGTAATGACAGAAGTCATTATTTCCACACAAAAGAGAAACATTTTCAGTGTCAGCTCAGAGCTGGGTAACATGTTCTTGCATCTTTAATGCTTTTCATTTTATTAATTTAGATTTTAAATATACTTCTAGAATTACCCACTTCTGCCTTTAGAAAGGACACAGGAGAATACATGAAACCACTTTCAAAGTGTACTGAGTAAAATGCTAAAAATATCAGGAATAGGAAAGATTGGGTAAAACCTGGCAGTAATAAAATGATTATTAAGAATGTATTACATAAGTCCTGCAGGATCAGGAGTTGGAGTTAGGTGTAAAATACCTGAGCAACATGTTTTGCATTCAGATAAAACAACAAAGAGTTTCCTGATCATATGTAAATACAAAGCAAAATAAACAAAAGTAAACAGAGAGGTTTTATTTTATTTAACATTTGTTCACCAGAAAAGTCTGATTTGGAACAAAGCCAATTTTCGGCGGACGCCCGAGTAGAAATGCTCCAAATGCATTAAAGAGTTCTTATGTTTGCATTTATTAGCAAGATATATTATTCCCCCAGGATCAATTGCTGCTTTCCACTGGTCATTGGCATTTTGGTGTGGTTAGTGACTACAGGATTCAAACCCAGTTAAGTATGATGGACCACGCTTATAGGCAGTAGCCTGAATTACTTAACATGACTGCCAGCCAAGGCTCTGAGGAGGTAAACTCAGAATATGCAAGAGAAAGAAATGTACTCTGATTAGTAAATTTCAACAAATAAATGCTGAAGAGTTCAGCTACTGAGAACAGGCGTGACTATGGAAAACTACCTGTGGACAGCTATTAGACGGTTGGTGTGAAGAAATGAAATGACAGTAATTAAACAGTTATATGAGAAAAACACCATTACCCTCTACTGAATTACCCTCCAGATTATGAACGTGTGATCAGTATAAAAAAGCACCTCCACTCTGCATATGGTCAGACAATGACATGATGCACATTTACTTCAAACATCCAGGAATAAAGCCTCATCAGACTGCATGGGGAGTACAATAAGAAACATTCCATGCTATTATTCATTCAGTCTGAACAGAAGTCCAAGCTGGACAAAGACAAGTTATATATGATTATTTCTGTCCGCTGCCCTCTTACACCAAGACCTGGCGCTTTTCCTTTAATGCTTTAGGCAGAGTATTTTCTTACCGATTTCATGTGGTCATATCAATGTGTGAAAATGAGCAAAACCTAGTCATGTCTCTGGTCAAAATGACCTTCTCCCAAGATTCCATCTTATACGTCTTTTGTAAATAGATGACAAAATCAGAAAGATCTGGATTAGCTCTATATGTAAGTGGAAGTCTGACAATTAAGAAATAGATTTAAAGCTCCATGTCTGCTTACCTAAGATTTCTTCTGTTAACAATCCTCCCCAAAATGTCCTCAGAACATTTTCTTTTACTCATACAGTCCAAACATTGTTGCAGCTTTATGTTTATTATTCTTTCATTAATTTGCTTTACAGTGCTTGATAATTAGGCAAAGACCTACAAAGCCAAAGGTCCTATTACAGGGGTGACTGGGGAAGAAAAGCTTATAGACGAGCAAGAACATATGCTAATCAGCTGTATACCACAAACAGTTCATGAATGACTACATATAGTAGCTTATAGAAGAAGCACAACACATATGTAGCAGTATACAGTAGAGGGATTCTTATTACCTGATCGAACGTTTAGGTTAGCGAATACCTAAACGTCGAATAGCGAAAGCAAAAACAACATGAACAGCCGATTTAACGCAGGGAAAGAATTCCTTTGGCCATTATGCAGATTTTGCCCCTTTCCCCACTGTACAGCGATCTCGGAGGTGGTATATTTAGTTAGGGGGTTGTGGGGGTGAAGCTGTTTAATTTTTTGATACTACCAGATCTACATTTAGGTATTCGCTAACCTAAACGTTCGATCAAGTAATATAGATGCCAGTAGAGAACTATATGCAACACTCATCTGATGAAAAAAATTAATTTGTTGAATTATGAATCAGAACAAAGAAGTTGTTAATATATGGCTTCTTTTCCATATGGAGACCACCACTGCTCTCCACTAGCTGAAAGCTGGGGGTCATCTAATGGCTACAGAATGACATCACCCCTTCAGTACTAAGAAAGGCATCCTTCTACTCTGTAATCTGAATTCTTGTACCTGCTTGAGAAATGGTTATCAACTCTGTGGCATAGAGAGAAGGAACCCTGACCGCACATTAGACAACACAAGACTGATTACAGGCTCAGATGGAGGAGCTGAGGAGGGTGGTATGGGAAAGAATGGCAATTTGTCAGATTGTCCACTCTGGGATGGTGATGGAGGGCATGTCATGTTTTCAAAACAGATTGTAATCAAAAATGCATCATTAGAGGATAAGGCTGTCAATGACTGACACGGAAGATATATATATCAGCAGCTATACCTTGCTAGGACATCCCAAAAATCCCCTGAGTAATAATGTACATACCTTTCAACAGTCCAGATTTTCACAGAATGTCCAGATTTTTGCCTCATATTTTTGGTCTATTCCTCATAATATTTGTGGTTTTCTGGCAAATCATTGGGATGATCTGAGAACTGAAGTCACTAAATAATGCCATACATTTAAGCTTCAGATTTCAAATCCTTCTGAAAATGTATGTTAATACAAACCCTGTTACTCTAGCAACTTTATAAGTTTATAAGAGCAGTATTTAAAATATGTCACTACTTTAGGACCCTCATTCCCCCGTTTTGTTAGGCTTTGTCCAGATTTCTTACACTGATTTTGAGAGGTATGACAGTGTATGTGATGTTGCTAGTGGGTCTTCTCTGTGTTTCCCCATCCACTTCCCAAATCACGTACAACTGAGGAAGTCAAAGCCCTTAGGGGGGCTATAGCACTAGGAACACTAATGTCAGGAGCTGAAGGAGCAGAAAACAGTAGACGGTCAACTGGAAGGTATGTAATAGGGGGACAAAAAAGCATGCTTCTATGCCTGTGGTACATGATCTGGCATTTTCTTTTCCCCATCCCCCATATATGTTGATGACTCCACCTTAATCTGGTCTGCTCCACCCCTCCAAAAACTTCAAATCAAGACCCAAGAAGCCTTTACCTCCATCAAAACCTGGCTAGCAAACCACTAGCTAATACTAAATCCTAAAAAAACCCAACTTATGCTCTTTCATCCTTCCATAGCAACAACATCTACTCCCTCATTCTCTATTTCTGCATCAGATAATACCCTATCTCCCCATCACACAAACCAAATTACTAGGGGTCATTATTGACAATAATATGAAATCTGACAAACACATAAGCTATACGATAACCAAAATCAACAAAAAACTAGGTACTCTTTACAGATGTAAAAACTTCCTAACCAACAACAGTAAAGTTACCCTAGCTTGTAACCATCTTCTCTTTATTTTACTGTATGCTTTTCCTGTCCTAATTAATCTAAACAAAAATGATTTAAACAAGCTATCAGTATGCTACAACAAAATAGCAAAATTCGCCACAAACTCCTCCTACCACACCCACCACTGTCAGGCCCTAAAACAGCTTTCCTGGCTTGAACTCCGTAACACCTTAGCTCTAAACCAATGTCTTCTAGCTCACAAATACTGTACCAACATGACAAAACTCCAGCCTTACAAGACCTGATCATTCTCTACTCCAATAACCGAGAACTTAGATCCACTAACAAGGCACTAATCGCAATCTCCAAAAGCCATTACAGCTCTGGTGACTCCCTGTAGTCTAGCAACATTGCCAAGACTTGGAACTCCCTACTACTACAAATCAGGTTACACCCTAACAAAACCATCTTCAAACAACGGTTTATTTCCCACCTAAACAACTCCTGGACATGAAACTGCCTAGCACCTGACATATTCTAACTCCTTTCCCCTACCCACTATCCAACCTCCTCTTTAAAACTCCCACAGATGCACTATATATTATCACACATTACTTGTAACTGCCTAGCACCTGGCTGACATATTCTAACTCCTTTCCCCTACCCACTATCCAACCTCTTTAAAACTCCCACAGATGCACTATATATTACCACATATTACTTGTAACTGCCTAGCACCTGGCTGACATATTCTAACTCCTTTCCCCTACCCTCTATCCAACCTCCTCTTTAAAACTCCCACAGATGCACTATATATTACCACATATTACTTGTAACTGCCTAGCACCTGGCTGACATATTCTAACTCCTTTTCCCTACCCTCTATCCAACCTCCTCTTTAAAACTCCCACAGATGCACTATATATTATCACACGTTACTTGTAACTGCCTTGCACCTGGCTGACATATTCTAACTGCTTTCCCCTACCCACTATCCAACCTCCTCTTTAAAACTCCCACAGATGCACTATATATTATCACACATTACTTATCAACTCACTGCCGCCTACTCCCCACTGTCCCATCTATACCCATTAACTATCTCATAGACTAAGTTGAAAAGCTTTCCCTGAAAATGTCAATGCACCTCATATGAACTTGTCTATATTCTCCTCCTTTTTTAGTTTTCCTTTTTTGTCTTATCTTCAGTACATCTTCAAGATTATCTCTACTAAACATATGGTACTTACGTATTATAGCAACCACATTTGCAGCAACACAGCCATCTCAGTTCCAAGCCATTGTGCTGCCGAAAAACTGTTGTCAAAGTCACTTTGGAAGTGTGTGTCACTGAACTGTTTTCATGACTGTCACTTTCCGGTGATCATATTTTGCTTACCAAGTGTAAAAGAATGGCGACCTTTACCATTAACTGTCTCGTTTTTCACCGGGTATTACCTGTACATCATCACAGGATGTAATATGCACCCTACCCATTTGCGAAGGAAATTTGTTACATATAACTATAGCAATAGCCTTTCCAAAACTGTAATACAGCCATGAACTCCAGATCAGCCTTAAAGAAAACGGTTAACCTTTAACCATTACGATGTCATACTTACTTGCAAGGTAATCAGACCTGCACATTTACAAAGAAAATGAAAGTAAACGTATCTTTCTTAGCTGTTTTCGTCCTCAACTGAATAGTACTTTGTACCCATTCTTGATCCTGAATTAATTCGCTTGTGCAGTTTATTATTAAGTCAATCTCGGTTTTGCAGAGTTCGGAATTGCAGTTGTCAAGACACACACTTCTGAAGTACATTTCACAACATTGTTTGGCAGAAGAACGGCTTGGAAATGAGATGTTTCTCCTGCTTCGAAAGTGGTTGCGATAATATACTTATGAAATCCTTCTCTGATTTCTCATCCATTATCCGTACCACCTCTGCACACTTGTCAACACACACACACACACACACACACACACACACACACACACACACACACACACACACACACACATACATCCCTGGGCAGGAGAAACCGTTGGAAATGAGTCGCTTCTCCCACTCTAAATGTGGTTGCGATAATACGTAAGTACCAAACATACTGTATGAACAACAATGACATGTTACTACCTGCTATACTTTTAATTGTATGTCTAAACCACTATGCTTATGTAAATATTTTATGCAATCATATGTTATTGTCTGCTATATTTTTATAAGTGAATGTGTAAACCACAATGCTCACGTAAATGTCTTATGTATAGTATTTTAGCAATTGTTCTGGAGGTTTTCTCCCTTGGGCCTCCACTGAAAATGGACAGCTCTGTCCAGTCAGACCTCCTCGGTAAACAAATGTAAAATAAACAAATAAATAAATAACCAATATGCAACTAAAAATTAAATAAGCCACTGGCTGTTCTTATGGCATATAAAGTCTATGCAGTTCCAGGCACACTTTATGAAATGAGAGTGGTTCCCCATTTCATTTAGTAGTTATGCAAATCAGGATTAAGGTGCCACTTTTTCTAATAAAATATAATTACAAACATCACAACGAATTATTCAGGCTTCTCACTCTTTTCTACTCTCTCTCTCTTGCTAGCATACTCTCTTTCCATTCCAAAATATAACACAGTTATTACTGCCCATTAAGACCTTCACGGGGGCTGAAGACAGTGCAGCCGCTCTTTCTGGTAGCCACATGCCTTTACTCTATACTGATGTATACAAATTTATCTATGAGCTCTTGCTTTTGCAAGACCAGCCTTCAGCAATAATTTGATCAACATTGTCAGATTTGCTGTCTGTTTCATCTGAGTTTTTCAGGTTCCATTTCTAGGACTGTATTTCTTTCCTTTTTGACGTGTTATTTCTTCATCCACAAATGAAACTTAATTCCTACCACCTCACTGCTTATTCTCTCCTCCATCATGGTCACTGCAAACTGGGGAACATGACCCTTCACTGGATAAATCCTTTTTATCTCTCACTGTTTCTCATTAGGGACTGAGGACGTGTGGTTACCAGGCTAAGCACTATTCAGGGACTAGTTAGACAAGAGGGAATGAAGAACTTCTAGTGTCCTGAGTGTTGATGAAGTTTTTACGATAGCAGGATACAGTGCTTTATATCATACTGTGTTACTGGTCCTCAGTTTCTGAATCTTGTCAATGAAAATCTGTGCAGGTATGCATACATACACATATCTACATACACACTCTTACATGTGCGTGCACAGTGTCTCTCTCACCCCCCCCCCCCCCCCACACACACACACGCAAAGCTTTCATCAAGCACTATTTGTCTTTTACTTATTTTTTTCTATTGTTTTTGTCACCAGGTTAAAATGAAATTTAACATAAAAAGTAACTCAGATTATGCCTATAAGGTTATATGTTGTTCAGATGGTTAATCAGTACATTTACCTGCATAAACATGTTTCATCAATGTGATTATAGTTGGATTGGGATTAATCAGTGAAGTCACATGATCCCCAATGTATCTGAATAGTGGCAAGTGCTGTAATCAAGTTTGCTGGATTTTGAGTGTAAACAAGTTTCTCCTCATCTCCACAGTTGCATGATCTCAGAGTTGGTGTGTTTAGAAGATTGGGGAGAGGAAGTGTAAGGAGCTTACCTCTACACAAAATCATTTTTTTCCTTGTTTACAATGTGTTGTAATTCAATTCAACAAATTACTATGAATGCCTACTTCTGGCAATAGTTAAACATATATGGAATTTTGACTTCATGACAAAACAAATCACCCATGGATTACTCTGACCCTGGATACCACTAGTGCTCCCTTTGTTGGCCAAATGTGGTGACCAAAGGCCACTGTAGACTGTAGTACTAATGTATGTGAGTAAAGATTGTCTAAGACTTTCCCCTGCTCTTTTGAACACAGGCACATTCCTCAGTAATGCTGCAATGCACGGATATGCTTTTTCTGAAAGTGGACTGGCACTATACAGGCAATTCAAATACATCTCTTTTGGTATGCATGGGTCTAATCTAGTCAGGAAACCAGAAGCTGCACCCACTGCTTGTTGATGACAAGTCATTGTTCTGTATATCGATTTGTCTCTTCTAGTTCTGAAAGTCCACTCTTTGACTTTCAGAGAGCTGTATGTAGTTATACTGTCTTGTATACAGCACAACTGAAAGCCACAAATAGTTTCAGCAAAGAATAAACATACTAATCCACTTAAAGGCCATCGTTGTCTAATGAGGTAAATAAAAATCAGTAATGTTATTACTGAAATATAGTCTGGGTGTTAATAAATCGACAGCTTTACTGCTGCACAATCCTCAATGACTAGTTGTAACTCCATGAAATCCATTAGACAGCATGTCTGTTTAAGGCCTATAGAAACCATTTCCATAGGACTAAGCTTGCCAACTGAAATGGCATGAGATAAATATTCAATGTAAATCATCTGAATCTGTGGAACTAATGTGAGGACTGCCATGAACCACAAAAAAGAACAAAAGGCACATGACAATTGTTTTGAGTCAAACAGTTATATGCAATCCAGTTCATATAAATTTTTATGCTAGAAAATAAATCTAGGTTGCAATCCATTAGCTTTCTTGGTGCTTGCCCTTATCTTAAAATATGTAAATCATACTGTGGACCTCTGAAGGTCATTTACAAACCTGAACACCACACCCATTCAGAATGGGTTGTAGTGGAATTTCAGCAAAAGTCTGAAGATGGAAATTAGATTAACAGTCAAAAAGAAAATTAGATGTCATAAATATAAACTTTTTGGCCCATCTGACCCATTCAGTTTGGTGGTTAACCCTTAATTTCTGTTTATCAAGACATTTAGTATATTTTACAGTGTTACATGAATATAGTCATTTGGGGGGGTTACATTAAAGTAATAACACATAGGGATAAAGACATCCAAAGTGTGTCTTTTTTCACTGAAAAACTGTGATATCTAAAACTGGGAAATTCAATCACTTTTGTTGTGACTGATCTTGGAGTACTTATATTATACTCCAGTTCTGAATGGCAGCATCTATAATAAGTGGACATGGCCTCACACGCTTGTGACATGGTTTCAGATGATGAAGTTCTATCTACAGGTTCTGGAATTTCTTATAAATACAGGTAGCAATACCACCATCACATAGCAAGATTCTTGCGTAAGCAGTCAAGAATCCACATATCTGAAAGGAATGTATTAAGGTCTAATCACTTCCCGAATTTCAGGTGAAAGATTTGCCTTCATCTTTCTGTTGTTGTTCAACACACTTTTAAGATCAGATGTGATTCAGCTGTCTAACAGATAAGGTGGATTTAAGTCACATGATCCTGTGGTTTACAACAACTTACAGCATTGTAATGCTGAAGTCATGAGAAATAGTTTAGTCTGTAAAAATATTGATATGCATATATCATGTGTTTGCATTTCTGCTTTGTCTCTCTAACGTTTCTTGTATAACTGATTTTGACCATATTTTTGACTCAGATGTTTGATTCTCTGTAAACTGTGTTTTTTTGAAGATTTTCTCCTTGGGACTCCACTGAAAATGGGCCACAAGCCCAGCTGGATCAACCTAGTTAACAAATGTCAATAAATAAATAAATAAAAATAAAATTAACATGTGTGCTGCATCTCATGTAGGCAGAAAGAGCACTGGCACTGGCATGGGTGTCTAGGTGATGGCACAAGCTTCTGTTGAGCAGTACAAATGGCAATGCTCGGCGTTACTAGGCAAACATCTTATTAATATCTAGTTACTCGGTTTAGCAGTGGATAGGTGCTTGGCAATTTTACTGATTGATTGACTGTGAGGTTTGCAGTCTGTTCACTCATCTCCTTCTGTCCTTCTAACTAGTTCCCAGCAAGCCTGCCATATGATATCACTGTCTGGCAGCTGCTTGTTCTCAATGTGTTACTTTAACCTGAGAGTTCTCAGAGTCACCTTCCTTCAGTTCCCGTTACAACGTTGTCCTGCATCTTCATTATTGCATATCCTACTCTATGTAATCCACTACGTTCAGTTTGTTACATGAAGTACTAGCCATTTCTGTTCAGATAACTACAACAAGTACATACTTTTACAGCACTGCTTCTTTTGATGCAATTAACAGTGTTTTTGCTGTTCCTGCTAGTTTTGTGACATTAGGAAGTGAGCCTTTTAACAGTCTCTCTCTTTTCATAAAACATTCACTCTGTGTTTGGCTTTTACTGCCAAATGATTTTTTTTTTTTTTTTTGCACTAGACATAGAGCTTGGCTTCATTACTTATTTCTACACCTCTCAAACTCTTAGAGCCAGAAATCTGGACAAAGCAATTAAGAAAAGTGGACAAGGGCCCAAAAACACAGGCATTTTTTAAATATTGCTCTTACAAACTTAGAAATGTGATAGAATCACAGATTTTGCATTAGCATGAATTTTCTGAAGGGTATGAAGTCTGAAATCTGAAACTCAAATGTCTGTCATTATTTTCTAAATCCAGTCTTCAATGATTTACCACAAACTTGCCAGAAAACCGTCATTTTATGAAAAACAGGCCAAAATTTGAGGCAGAAATCTGGACATTCTGCAAAAGTGTGTACAGTTGAGAGGTATAGTTATTTCTCATCTGCTGGAACTGTAACTTACCTTTTCATATTGAGTGCAAAATGTGGCTGAAATTTTGCCTTTATCTAGGAGCCATACTAGATTTGGCTTGTAACAACGTTTCTCAATCTGTGGGTTCGCAACTGATTTAAAAGTCCTATTTACTTCACCTGGATAAATGTTGCCTTGTAGTACTAGGACATTACCATCTTAGTTATATTGTTTGCTGGACCAAATGATTTGCTTGTGCTGACCTACTTTTGTAGGCAGTAGCACATGCTAGGATTTGGAAGATAAAGTACTTTTCCAGCTCATAGTTTGTGCTGCAGCTGATCTGTGTGTTCTAGTTACTGCTGGAGCTCAGAAGTGTTCTTATGATGACTGGTGGACTCATTATCTTTCTTCCTTAAACTGATTGGTATCAGAATTACTGTATTGCTTTATACTGCCTCTCTTTAAATTTTCATGCATCTACCTTTATAGCTATGGCTGTTACTGTCAGTTCTCTTCTTACACAATATATTACATTTACTAAATAAAGATTATGGCCTTTTATCGTCCCCCATCTCAAATGTCTAGTCTCCAACTCTGTAATTGCCTACATACTCAGTATGGACACTGTGCTGGCTGGCAGTGAGGGGCCAAAGTGGATGGTTGCACATTCCACTTGGTAGGTCATTGGCCCTGCTGTTGCTTCTCTGAAGCAAAAACAATAGTTCTTTCCTTCATAACATATACAGGGTCCTGTTTATTTATTTATTTATTTAAATCAGCAGCTGCTAATTGGAACACATCCTCAAAAGGCCTCTCCTAAGGTGCTTTGTAGTACACCAGTCTATAACGAGCTTGGGATTATTTCTTACCTGTTGCATGATTTTGATTTTGCATTTCTCATGAGACCTGGCCAGGCCTGGTGAAATTTTTAACCCATATGTATTGACTACTGTTCTGCCAGGAGTCTCTCTGACACAATGCTCAAGATGTAACATGATTGGGAGGTGATTTCACTATCTGCAATGGTGCCAGATGTAAGCTGATTCAGGATGCCTCTAGGATGACCAGCTCCTTTAAATGTTTCTTTGTTGCTGGAGTAAACTGTTGGTTTTCTCTTCATGTACCATTTTCTTAGCTATTTGAAGACATTCTTATCAAAGTTCACTGATTTCCCTAGCCAGCTCATTCTCAAAGACATGCATGCCTATTTGTGCTTGGTGACATTAGTATTGGGGATTAAATGGTAACTCTCATAAGTGAATTCAGTTGTATCATGAAATGTTTGGGGTTTGCTCAGGTTCTTTTCCCTGCAACATATAAATTAGGCCATACTCTAGATTTGATTTTCATACTGGATGTGATGGCTTTGGACCTGGTGATGGTACTGGTCTTGTCAAGTGAGCACTTGCGTGTGCACTTTTGTCTGGAGCTGCCTTAATATAGTCTCCAAATCCTGAGTTGAGGGAGACAAATTATATTAAGTTATAGCACTCCCATTATTTTGTCACCTTTGCTCCTTCAGTTTTTTCAAATCATTCTCTTGATGGCTTACTCAATAACTATAATAGGTCATTTTCCTCAGCATTTGACTTACTTACCTAAAGTCGTGTCCATTCTTTCGGTACCAGGAGGCAACAGACATGGTTTGACCATGAGCTTTACCTCTTGTGACAAGAAGGGTCAGGGAGTGAGCATCAGTGGAAACATGGTTCTGTGTTGCTGCAAACGACATAGATGACAATTATGTGACATACCACACTGAGACAACTCATATGAAACAACTTCCCTGTCAAGATATAGTTCAGCAGGAGCTAACTGATCATCTCTGCTCTTTTACATGGTGGATAGGCTGTGTAGCCCAATCTGCCTTACTACTCAAAGATCACTACCAGCTCAGCAATGTGAGTCCACTGCCCCTTCTGTTGTTGACAGCTTTGCCGTTCTCAGATGTATATACTGGGTTTAGCATTAATTTCAGACTATCATTGTTAAGTCACCTTAATATTGTTTAATTACTCATGACTGTGATTTCAAGTATGCAGTCTATAACCTGCAGTCTGGACCCTTGTCCATTGTGGGTGGTTTAGGCAATCCTTACTCTTCTCACTCTGCTGATACAACGGGTTTTAGTTTCCTGACTGAAGTCTGGGTTTTTTTTTTGGCCTTGAAAGAGACCTTTGTCACCCCACCCTCAAGAAACATTCTTTACATCCTGACACATCTAACAGCTACCAACCTATGTCCAATCTTCTATTACTGACTAAAGTTATTGAGGAGATCATATATGTGCACCTTAAATCCTGTCTTCCAACTGCTGGCCTCATGGACCTATATCACAGTGGGTTTCACACCCATCGTGGTACTGAGATTAATCTTTTTTAGGGAGTCAGTGATCTCGTAATGACTAGAGACTTGAAACCAGTGGTACTATTCATTACTGCTCCTTCTGGTTCGTTCAACTGCATTTGATATCGTAGACAATGGCATTTTGATTGAGCATTTATGAACTTAGGAGTGTTTTTTTCTTACCTCTCTGAACATATTTAGAAGGTATGTTCACTCATTTCCACTTCTTCTCTCTAGTCTCTCCTGTTTTTGTAGTGCCAGAGGACTCAATCTTATGCCCTCTTTTGTTTACTGTCTACATATCACTTTTGAGTAATCTTACAAAGGAAAGGACCTTTTCATCACATTGTTATGCTGATGATAACTACCTTTACATCTCTTTTCCACAAGAAGATATGCTGACAGTGTATTCCCCTGGCAATGACCTGGATGTCATTAATCCATACATTATCTACAACTACTTGACACTTACCACTGCCAAACGTGAGGCCACAGCAGTTCATACGACCTTGAAAGGACCTTCTGTTCCCTCTTTTCCTAGCTACGTTATTTATAGAGGAAATAAGCCAGTTTGTGGATAAACTGCATAACTTGTGTGATCTTGAATTGTACTGACACTTTACGAACAAGTGTCTTCTGTAGTGAAAACTTATTTACATTTGTTGAACATGATCAATCATTAGCTGCTATAAGCTGATCTCCTGGTAGATGCTCATGGCCAGGACTTTTCTCCCTTTGGTTACTGCAGTGTCCTTTACCTGTGTTTCTCTGATACCAAGCTTGACTGTCAGCAGCTGGTACAAAACTCTGCAGTCAGGTTACTCACATGTACTTTGCAATATGAACACATTGTGCCTACGCTGCATAGGGTGTGATGGCTTATGGTTTGTTATAGAACAGTCTTTTTGCCAGTCTACTTGTCCATTCATGACTCTGGTTCCTGTTATTTGAAAGTGCTTATGGTGCTTTATTCCTTCTCTCAGGCTCTGGAGCTGTCCATGGTTCCCAAGGTACACTGAAGAAGCATTCAGCATTCATTTTTTTACCTTTTAGGGTGCACATCTGTGAAATTTACTGCCTCAGCCCCTTCTGGAATGCTCTTCCATGACCTGCTTGCACAGCCTGCTCCAGACATTTACCTAAACTGCCATTTGAGGGTGGTGCGGGTGAACTTCTGTGGCTTATTTCTTTTGACTTGAACCCGACACTTGGATATTCCATAATAACACAGGCTGTACTTTTAAGTAAGTACAGCTGTGATGCTGGTTTTAATTTTGTTTTTATGGTTAACTCTGATTTGTTTTAATGTAATCTGTTTTATGATATTTGAATTAATTTATGTTTTATTGCAACAGGTGTTTTTTTGAAGAGCACAGAAAGTTGAAGTAAACATACTGATCAGGACTGCTGTGGCAGTGTGACATCTGAAATTACTGGTGTTGTTTTTCACTCATCAATTTCCTTGCCTCCCCTAGTCATTTTACTCAATGGACCACAGTGCATCATTCTCTAGCAAACGGTGGAACATTCTGTATTGGTCAGTGACCTTGGCTGCAGAGAACAGCGAAGAGACCAGATACTCCCAGGTATTGTTGTTCTGTGTGTCTGTGCACACGTGTGTGCACATGTGTGTGTGTGTGTGTGTGTGTGTTCCATTGTTATTCTTTTTTCCCCTACTATGCTGAGTATGGCTTTTAGCTAGACTTGCAATGGGCATAGGAAGGAAGCCAACTTTACTCTACAGTGACAGTCCTAAATTTCCCTACTCATCTTGTTAGACTGCAGATGTCTCATTCCTGGTCTACACTGACCTGTTGATGTCAGGAATGCATCATCATGCTCCCTGCCCCCTCTAAGAGAGGTGAACAGGCAAACTCCTTGCCATTCCTCTTCCTTCTGTACTCATCATCTTCAGTCCCAAGGCCAGTGACCATACATGGGACAGCTGTGCCATACTTTGAACTTCATGCCTAAATGCTGCAAAGTTCACAAGGTTTTTTTTTTCTTATTTTGTGTGTGTGTAGGTCTGCATGACTAACAGAAATAAATGGATCCTATTTTGGGTGAATAAAATGTAGTGATCTAACTAGTCAAAGCAAATATGCAAAGGCAGAGAACAGCAGACAGTGTGACTTGAAATGCCATGCATTTCAGCCCTCAGTAAGGTGTAGCTTCAAATTGTCTGTTAACAAAGAAATGAATGTGAAGTGAGCCTTGTAACCTGTACTTTTAGACATTTGACATGGCACGGCTGACAGTTTTATGGGAGTGTACATTTTTCTGTTTTTGATGTTACTGACAATAGTAATTTATTTTTATGTGCATTCATTCATTCCAAGGATAGTTCTGTTACACCTTACTGAATAAGATACAAAGCAAAACGTCAAAGTAAACTTTATTGTCAATCAGATATACATAGCAGTGCAAGCTGAATGAAATTACATTACTCTGGTCCCTGTGAAAGACATAACAATGAATACAGTGTTTGAATGATAGTAAGACTAATGAATATACAGTAATAATTAAAATAATACCACATTAAATGACCACAATTGGACAGGAAGACATTAGATAATTAAAAAATGCTAATGAAGAAAAACAAATTGTATATGAAGTGCGTCTGGATGTAGCAGCTCACCTTCGTGCTGCTAACACATTGCTGACCCACATTTCCTTCCTCTGTCCCAAGCAACTTGAATTCCTTCTGATGGCTTACATTGTGCCACTGCTTCAGGCAATACAGTCTAAGATCTTAACCCACCTCTACGAAGTAATATGTCCTCATGTGTAACTCAAAATATCTCCCTTATAGCGATCTCCACTACCCCTCCTTACCCTCCATCAGTCCTTTCCATCTCCTTCACTCCCTTAAGTCCTCAGATAATGAAATGCGTCAAACAATTATTTATTTTTCTTCACCTTCTAATGTATGAATATTTGCTTTTTAAGTCTCTTTTCAAACACCACCCTACCATACTGTGGGGCTGTGTATCTTCTACCTGCTTTTCTCCATACCTCCTTCTCAGAATGTAGCCTTATATCTGCCATGTACAATGAAAAGATGAACTCAGCACCTCTGAATAGACTGCACATGGTACACACGTCAACATCTCACTGGTATGTACTAACTAGTAGTGATCACTACCACTAAATCCTTTTCTTCAGTTGTACTGCATAAGCTGATCACACTATCACTATGTTTTCTATCTCTTCTTCTGTCAAAGTGTAGACTTGCATTTTTTAAATTAAATCCCACCCTGTCAACTACATTCCCACAATACCTCTTGCCCAGGTCTATTTGATACCAGAATAAATCTCCATCCATGAAGAGAACTGATAAGTTAGTTTTGCTAGGCAAATCATGTGATACTGAAACATGTATGCTAAGCTGTATTGGTACCAGCACATTAACTGTATAGCACTTTACTGGATACTAACTTGTGTCTTTATAGTTCCTTTTTAGTAACTATCCTTCACTTCCAATTATATACCCACATTCAAATTCATTCTACAACTCTGGGTCATATTCCTAAACACATTAATTTTCCTACCAAGCAAAGGTAAAATGCCATGCTGAAGACCAGATAAAAATTTTTTCACAGAGCTATCTTTGTGAATTTCAGTCATATTTCAGTCTCAGAACTGAGTTTCTTTGGATTGCAACACCTCTTTTGTATAAAGTCATGTTATTTTCCAGCAGACAGCAAATTAATATTCAGAAGCCACCACCAGAGTGCCATATATACCTTTTTTTATAATCTTCCCCAAATAGGATGTGAAAATAACAGGACTATAGTTATGCAGGACATGGTTTATGGGAAGGGCATTTAAGTACCAGCTTCTGTTTTTGGCACTACTCAGGTAACATTGTATGTAATGTTTAGTCAAAAAAAAAACCTCTAAACTATGTTATACCCTCAGAGTGTTCTATCTGTTCATTTCCTTGTGTATTTTCTCAGGTTACTCTCATGTCCATCTATTTGTAGTTGTTTACCCTCCCCACACTAGCAGTGTGTTTTATCCTCCTGTAAAATTATAACAGTTAGGAATTCATTTTCTGCCCAAATATCTCATGTGTCTGAACTTCACTCCCTCTGCTCCAATGAAGTATTCTCCGACTGACTCCATAATGCACCAAGTGCATTTGAATATTTTCATTTGCTCATCTCTCATGTTCCACTTCTTATGTCATCTGATAGACCTACTTTGCTAGTTGGGCAAGCTTTCATACTTTTTTTGGCGTCCTCACAGACATCTTTGTCATCCTGCTGTATTTCTGATGTTACTACATGCCTTTTTGTTTGAAGTGATCAGCAGTCAGTGAAAATGTACATCAGGATAAGACTGCCTTCCTGGTGATTAGGTTTGTACATAAAGTAGAAATCTTCACAAAGTCATTATATCCTTATTAATGTTGATGGATGATAACATCTTCCAAGATAAATGAATGCAGAATTTTTGTAGCTTTTGTTTCACACAAGTACTCTTCAGAGGCTTGTAAGTGCCTTCATGTAAACTAAACCTGAGAGCTGCAGCTCAGCTACAGAAGAAGCTTTACAGACTTGAAGAGTGACAGATTACAGTCACAGCAAGGTTACCGTGATCAAGGCTTTTGTCAAACAGACAGGAATGCTACTAACATCTAAAGTATTTAGAGGCATGCCACAAAGAATGGAAGACAAAATCCCTGCTCACTACCCAGCAGCACTTTATGTAGGACATACAATAACCCCTGACTGAATTGCAGTTTTTGAAGCTTACTTGGTTTTTATAAGTGATTGTTTGCTGTGATATCTGACAAATGCTTAAAAACTTGACTTTGCCATGATAGGAGGGGACTACATGAAAGACGGGGTGCTACACATACAACATTATCATACTGCGGTATTAATCACCACACATAGCATGAACAGCATTATGGGTTAATGTTCCATGGAAGCTGAGAAGGTAATGTACTCTGCTTGATTCAAGCAATCCATTAACTAGCTGTAGCTGCCATGAATAGCCTAGAACAAAAGGCATGCCTGCATTGTGGAAAGAAGGAAAATAATATGCCTGCCTTCAGAGACTCTTACACAGCGCGACCCATAGCACAGTGCTGTCCAATTTATGGAACTCACTCTTGACGAACATAGAAAAAGGAGATATTAGCAGTCAGTACTCTAGCATCTATACTCACAGTGAAGATAGTGCTTCTGGTTACATCTTTAATGGGAAAATCTGGAACCTGCCCATTACATCTGTTGATGTCCTGACTACCATAAAAGTACACTGCCAACACTTCTCCCATGAAATTACAAATTAGGGAACCCTGAATTCCCAGTTCTGTAACCATCATGAAGTGTTAACTAAAGTAATTGTTCTTAGCAGTAACAAGGAAGAAAACTGTTTGCCTTGGCAACATTCATGAGCTGCTGTTATAAACTGATGTTACGCTTTTTAAATAATACCAATGTTGTCTATGGTTCCATAGCTTCAGGTCTCTACAGCAGAAGTAGGCTTATAATTTCTTATAAACCTTCTAATTTTATCTTGAAAATAAAGGCACTCAGCTGTTCTCTGCTCTTTTTCTATCCATGAGTTACCTGTGTTTTGTAACAGCCTTGCTTTTATTCATTCATTTATTCTCAGCAAATGTCTTTTCCCATAATACCCTTTGAACCACTATGCCTTTCACCCTTCGGACTGATACATGTGCCTCATTGCATTGTACTAACAATTAGAAATCATCTGCATTATTGTTTTGGTGGATGGAAAAGGCAAACTTGGCTCATCTGTTTCTTCCAAAAATGTTCTTGAGTGTACAGGTTGATGAAATGATTTGAACAGGGGAGGGCCAAAGCAGAGACAAAGAAAACAAATAAAGTTGTTGGACTTAAGGCCAGGTACAGTCATTATTATTATTATTAGTAGTAGTATTAATAGTAGCAGTAGCAGTAGGAGCGGTAGCAGTAGTAGTAATAGTAGCAATAGCAGTAGAGTAGTACTAGTAGCAGTAGTAGTGGTGGCCACAGTAGTAGTAGTAGTAGAAGCAGTAGGAGCAGTAAAAGTAGTAATGGTAGCAGTAGCAATAGTAGTAGTAGAAGCCACAGCAGTGGTAGTAGCAGTAGTAATGGTAGTAGTAGTGGTAGCAGTAGCAGTAGTAGTAGCCATAGTAGTGGTAGTAGTAGCAGTAGTAATGGTAGTAGTATTAGTGGTAGCAGTAGCAGTAGTAGTAGCCATAGTAGTGGTAATAGTAGCAGTAATAGTAGTAACAGTAGTAGTAGTAGTAGTAGTAGTAGTAGTAGTAGTAGCAGTAGTAATGGTAGTAGTAGTGGTAGTAGTAGTGGTAGCAGTAGCAGTAGTAGTAGCCATAGTAGTGGTAGTAGTAGCAGTAGTAATGGTAGTAATGGTAGTAGTATTAGTGGTAGCAGTAGCAGTAGTAGTAGCCATAGTAGTGGTAATAGTAGCAGTAATAGTAGTAACAGTAGTAGTAGTAGTAGTAGTAGTAGTAGAGGTAGTAGTAGCAGTAGCAGCAGCAGCAGTAGTAGTATTAGTAGATGTAGCACTAGCAGTAGTAGTAGTACTAGAAGTAGTAGTATTACTTTACAGCTTATCTTCATATCAGCTTAATAACAAGGACACTTTCACACCTAAACATAGAACCTTATGTGGTATGATGGTTTTAGCTGAAAAACAGAACATACATAGTTTCTATGGCAGCTGCCTCTGTGAATAGTGCTAAGGTAACCAATGGAGTCTCCAAGGTCCTACTGGGTCCTTTCCTGCTTGACATCTACATGCCTGATCTCAGAAATGATAACCAGGCCCTCTGGTTAGCCAAATTTAAAGATGACTGCAAAGTGGATGCAAATGCTAAAACTTTTTTAGGTATCTGTACCATCCAGAAAGAGGTTTCTTCATCCAACATTTTAAGTACAGAAAATGAGATTAAACTGAATACAAAAATGTGTAGCACTGCTTCTTTTGGAAAACAGAAGTTACCCACAGAGTTCATTGCAATAACACACTCTAGGACCTGGGCACTTGGGTCATCAGTTCTCTCTCATTTGATCATCACATGGCAACTGCTGTCAGGAAATCCTTCGACATAGAACAACTATTAGCCAAAGGTATCTTGTTTTGATCCAAAGATGTTATTGTTCCCACTATGTTCAACACGGAGAAGACTCATTAAAGAGTACAGCACTCTATTAGTATGACTCTTACACAACATAATATCTCTTACAACATAATGACAAAAAGCCCTAAATGTTCTTATCAAAAATTATCTATTGTCTAAAACTTGCCTTAAGAAATTTAGTTATATGGAGAGAATGAAACCTCTGACAGTGTATTCTTTGTCTTATAAACTCCGAGTATGATCTGTAGCTTGGTCAACACACCATTAGAGATGCCATGGTCCTTAGCTTCCTATATCTCAGTAAGACAAACAGTTCAGATAACACTAGAACCAGAGGTTTAAGCTTTTATCACCACATACACAGAAGAAGATGGAGAGACTGGTCTATCATCCATTGTCTCTACTTCCCCAGAACAAACTTCCTCTTCAGGTTAAACAATGGAATTCTATATCTTCCTTCAAATTAGACCTGGATGACTGCATTGGAGTTCTCAAATTTATCCTGGGATTAATTGACCTCTCCCTTCTTGTGAAGAGATAAGCCTAAAGGTGGGTATTGGCAAGCCATAAATGGTAGTTAGATTAAAATGGCCTTAAAACACATATGAAATATTTGAATGAAACTGATCACCAATTTACAGCAGAATAAAAGGATGTACTCTAGAAGACACAAACCTGTAAGTAAGAGCCTCAGTTGCAGGTTCATCACAGGTGTGACCAAGGATTGAAGACAGCTATATGTGGAGGTCAGCAGCTCAACTAGGGCTCGATGTGTGAATCTGGGCTGAAAGAAACTTGAAGAGATTTTTGAATAGTAGAATTGAAGGTAGGCTTGGTAGGGCTGGCAGCAGTGACTTTTTTTCAAACAGTCTATTTAGAGAAGCTGCATGAGACTGAACTATCTTTGCAATAGTGTTTCTTTGGTGTACAGAAATTATTGAGAAGAGTCAAGTGGGCTGAATGTATACATAACGTGAAACTAAACACACACACGCGCACACACACACACACACACACACACACACACACAAAACTTCATTTTATCTAGCAAATAGACCTCACATTTATATTTATTCTGCTTCCAGTGTCTTTGCTGAACTACAGTGTGTGTGTGTGTGTGTGTGTGTGTGTGTGTGTGTGTGTGTGTGTGTGTGTGTGTGTGTGTGTATTATATACATAGGAATTATAATATCTTGCAACACTACATATATAACAGGAAAGGCAAGAAATAATATGTCCATGTTACCCTCATTCCTTCTCCATCACCTGTACTTTTATTTTCCTTATTGTATTTCCTTCATCCCATTTGTTATTCTATAAAATATCAGCGTATTTACTACTCCAAAGGGGGATTTCCCAGGTGTCCTTCTTAAGTTTCCCTAGTCACTACTTACATCACTTTAAATAAACCGTGAGGATAAGTCTTAAGCCTATTAGCAATGACCCCATCAAAAATAAGTAAATAAACATTGGTATAGCACACTTTCTTTATTTCTGTACTCTTCAAAAAATACTCAAAACTATTTGTAAACAGAACTGAACTTCTTATGAACAGACTGCACTCTTTCAGGCAAGCAGAGGATAAGACCTTATTAGTGTTAACAAAGACTACCACAAAAAACAACAGTTTGAACAGCAGTCTGTTGAAGAGGATTCAGTTTGGCAAAACACAGGCCCTAATGTGGTAAACATGTCTCTCCCAAATTCTTAAGTCATAATTGCATAATTGCTCACATTACAAAACAAACAAGTTAATGATACAAGAATGCATACATTTATTTATTTATGTATGTATATATTTAAGCTTGTTTACTACAGTTTCCATAGCAAACCACCAAAACAGGACAGAATAAGACACTACAGCAGAAGGGATGGTGGGATCCTATAAGATGACCCATGTAAGAGATACTAGAAGAGATGACAGCTACCTGTACTATAAACAGTTATAGAAGTGTAACTTTAGACCATGTTATGGAATAAAACAAGTATTTTCCAGTCCACAAAGAATTCAAAATACTTAGGTATTTACTTGGTGCAGTGGCAGCATACCTCTTAATTGTCCAGATTTTTGTGACATATTGTTTGCCTGTTCCTCATAAAAATTTATACTTTTTGGCAAATCACTGAGGACTGGTGTAACTAAATAAAGACATACACTTGAATTTCTGACTTCATATCCTTCAGAAAATGCATGCTAACATAAAAGCTGTTATTCTAGCAACTTTCTAATTTTATAAGAGCAATGTTTAAAATCTGTCCTTTTTTTAAGGCTTTAGTCTACCCCATTATTTTAGGCATTTTCCAGATTTCTTGTGCTAAGAGAGTGAGAGGTATGAGTGGCAGAAAGACATAAATGAGATACACAGGAATGGAATAAAGCAGAGGGTTTCAGCACTTCCCCGGTGCTGTAACAGACAAAGACACAAATGAGTTGCTGGACTGTTGAAAGAGCAGTTGGTTTAGCAGGCAAACATTAATGATGTCTAGGTTTGCATAATTTAAAGGTTATAAAAAGTTAGTGCAAGTTTTTTTGTAATTACACAAAAGCTTTAGACAGATATCAGTCACATACATTGACATATGAGATTGCATTCCATGTAAAAAGAAATATAATGCACTTCACAGACTTGTTTCAAAGAGCTGGTGTATAGATCAAGGATTTGCTTCATTATGAACTGATGCTTCCTCATGGAAAAGTAAGGCATAGTACTGGGAATAAGACCTTCATCTCTTAAGGAAACATCACAGGAAATACAGCTGTGTACACTTACCATAAATGTAGATGTTCAAATGTAATCACTGTTGCAGTCATCACCTGTGGGTTATCCTTGCTGTGGTAGCTCTCGGTCAGCCCGAATACCAGAATCAATGTTTTTGTGCACTGGCTGCCTTCGCCTGTAGTCTGATGTCAGGTCATCAGTGCTATAAAGCAAGGCAGCCAACATCATTACATCAGTTTTTCTTGCCCTAAACCATCACACAAACTGCACAAGGGAAAAGAGAGAAGTGGTTCTGGTGGCTAAAAGGAACCTTGGGAAGCCTGTGTACCCCTAGGGGAAGAGGTTAAATGTGTGATGGAGGGAGGTTAACCAAGACTGCAAAAGTGAATACACTCGAACATCTACGTTTATGCTAAGTGTACACAACTGCACTATGTTCTTCATGTTTCACTGTTGCAGTCATCACCTGTGGGAGGATTCCCAAAGCTGAGGAAAAGGGTGGAAGGATAGGTTGAGTCCTAGGTATGGGTCAGGAGGCCCTGCAGAATTGCAGAGGCAAACCCTGCCCTAGACTTAGAAAAGAGAGGTAGGTGGTAATGCTTTGTAAAGGTATGGACAGAGGTCCCAGTGGCTGCTTCCAGGATGCCCTGGTAGGTACTCCTCTGAGGAAGGCAGTGGAAGTGGAGGTTGCCCTAGCTGAGTGGGTACAGATAGACTTAGGGATGTGTTTCCCATGTAGTCTGTAGCAAAAATGGATACAGTATGAAATCCAGTTGGAAATGGTTTGTTTGGAGATGGGCTTCCCATCTGCCCCTGGGGCAAAGCTTACAAGAAGCTGGTCTATTTTTCTGAATGGCTTAGTGCAGTCCAGATATTATCTGAGTTGTCTGTGCATGTCTAGTGAGTGTAGAATTCTTTCCCCTTTGTTTTGAAGGTTGGGAAAGGTTGGGAAAGAAGGTGGGAAGGTGTATGGCCTGGTTAAGGGTGACATCAGATACCACCTTGGCCATAAAGGAGGGGTTAGTCCTCAGGGAGACTCTGTCTGCATGGAAAATTATGCTTTAAAGTTCCGAGACCCTTCTGGCTGAGGTAATAGCTAGTAGGAATGCAGTTTTCCAAGAGAGGTATTTAAATTCTGTTGAAGTGGCAGGTTTGAAAGGAGGTAAGGTTAGTTTTTCTAACATATAATTCAGGTCCCAGGGTGGTGTCAGAGGCCTTCTGGGAGGCCTGATATTAGACGCCCCTCTGAGGACTTGCTTAATCAAAGGATGAGAGCACAGGGATGGGTCTAAATCATAATGAACAGAGATGGCCGAGCCATGGATTTTAATAGAGGAGAAAGAGAGGTCACTATTGAGCAGCTCTGCTAGGTAATCCGGGATGAGAGGGATGGAAGGATTGGAGGTACTGTCCCCTTTTGATTGTTTCCAAGAGCAGAATCTTCTCCATTTTCCTGCATATGATTTTCTTGCACTGGGCCTTCTGGCCTCTGTGATGATGTCCTGGACCTGTTTGCTTAAAAGGGACTCCTTGTTAGTTTTTAGAGTATAAGCCATGCTGAAAGTTTGAGAGTCTGCAGGTCTGGATGCAGTACCTTCCCCCTCTCCTGGGTCAAGAGGTCTGACATCAGGGAAGCAGCTTTGGGAGCTGTAAGGTCAGACTGTATAATAACGGGTACCAATACTGTCTGGGCCAATCTGGAGCAATGAGGATGGCCTTTGGTCTCTCCTCTCTTATTTTGATCAGAACCTTGGGAATAAGGGGCAGAGGAGGGTATGTGTACACAAAGAGGGAGCTCCAGGGGAAGGTCAAGGCATCCACCTTCCATGATAGGAGGTGATACTCTCTGGTACAGAACTTGTGCAGCTGGTGGTTGAGGTGCGAGGCAAAGAGGTCCACTTTTGGGGTCCCCCACTCCTGGGTGATTTGTAGAAAGATTTCTCTGTGAAGCTGCCATTTGTGGGGGTCCAGTAAATTTCTGCTTAGGTGGTCCGCCAGTGTGTTGTTGATCCCTGGTAGGTATTGGGCAATTAGGTGTAGCCCCATGGAAGTGGCTATAAGCCAGAGACTCATGGCTAACCTGCACAGGTGGTAAGATTGTGTGCCCCCCTGCTTGTTGATGTACCACATTACTGTGATGTTGTCTGTTTTTATAAGGAAGACCCCTGGCCTGAGATGGGGTTGGAAGTACCACTGACGTTTTCTCATGTGAAGCCTGGCAAGAGGGATGAGAAGGATGGAAGATGCCATGTATCCTAGGGCTTGCAGGAACTTCCTCACACTGAGGTGAGTTCTGGAAGCCAGCTGGGTGAAGTAGAGAGGCAGGAAGCTCTGCTTTTATCGGGATAGGAAGGCCATTTGGGTTGCTGTATCGAGCAGAGCTCCCAGGAAAACATTTTTTCTGGTGGGGTTTTGCTTTGATTTTTTTCTCATTGATGGTGAACCCTAGGGAAGTTAGGAGTGATTTGACAAAGAGAAGGTCCTGGAGCAACTTTTCTTTGCACTCTGCCTGAATGAGGCAGTCGTCCAGGTAAGGGTAGATCTGTATATTTCTCTGTCTGTAGAATGCTTTAGCTGGGGCCAAGCATTTGGTGAATACTCTGGGATCAGTAGATACACCAAAGGACAGTGCAGAGAACTGAAAGTGTTGATAGCCTGCTCTGAAGCGCAGGAATTTTCTGCACAATTCCCTGATGGGGATGTGGAGGTAGGCATCTTTTAGGTCTAGTGTCACAAGCCAGGCATTTTGTGTGACCATAGACAGGAGCTGCTGCAAGGTTAGCATTTTGAATCTGGGGACCACCAAGGAGGTGTTCAGTTTGGATAGATCCAGGATGGGGTGCCAAGTGCCCTCTTTACTGGGAACAAGGAATAGTCTGGAGTAAAAACCTTTTCCTATTTGATCTGGAGGGACAGGTTCTACTGCCCCCTGGGATATTAGAGTTTGGACCTGTTTCAATGCCTCTGCCCACTGGTTTGGGGGAGGTCTAGGTACCCTCTTGGAATAGGGAGATCGCTGAAGGAGAATCTGTATCCCTGAGAAATGATTTTTAAGACCCATTGGTCCTTGGTTATAGAGACCCAATTGTCCTTGAAGAAGGTGAGCCTTCCTCCTAGTTTTTGATGAGTGAAAGGCGGGCAGATAGGGGAGGGACAGTCATTTGTGTGCTTGCCATAGAAACTTGGCTTAGAACTCCCTGCCTTAGAAACAGAAGTGGTCCATTGTTTGCTTCTTTGCTGGTCCTGGGATAGGGGCCTGGATGGCCTGTCCCTGTGGGGCTTACCTTGGCCCTGTCTGCTAGGTGCAGGGAAGGCCCAGTGCTTAGAGGGAAAGTTCCTGCTGAATCTGGGAGGTTGAACTGGAAAGAAATATTTTACTGTTTGCATAGATTTTGCTTTGTCTTCCATCTTTGTAAGCACCTCTTCTGCTTTTTCCCCAAATAGACACTCTGAATCTGGGAGGTTGAGCTGGGAAGAAATATTTTACTGTTTGCATAGATTTTGCTTTGTCTTCCATCTTTTTAAACACCTCTTCTGCTTTTTCCCCAAATAGGCATTCCTTACCTAGGGGTGCATTAATAAGGTTAGACTTGACATGATCAGGGAGAGGTTGTTCCTTCAGCCATGCATGTCTTCTAATAACAGATCCATTCACTGCTGCCCTGCTAGAGGCTTCTAGGGCATCATATCCACACTGTAATGAGTATTTGGTCACTTGACAAGCATAGTGTAGTAATTCTGCCAGCTCTTTTGAGTTGGCACCGTCAGGAGAGGTAGTAATCTTATGTTTTAATTGTTCCATAATGTGTTGTTGATATTTTAGCATATGGAACTGACAACTGAGTGCTCTGATAGCTAAGGTTTCAGAGGTGTATACTTTCTTACCCCATCTGTCCAGAGCTCTGGAGTCTTTTCCAGAAGGAAGAGGATTCTTGGCAGAGCTAGTCTTAGCTCCTTTGGGTCTCTGTGTAATGACCTCAGAGACTGCAGCAGGATTCCTGTACAGGTATTTGTGAGAATCCGGTACTCTGTAGTACCTGTCAGGTTTAGTTGGAGCAGGAGGCAGGACATCAGTGGCTAAGCTGGATTCATGGAAAACATCATCCACCACTTCCAAAATAGGTGGGATGGCCAGGGGTCTGTGCTCGGGCAGGTCCAGAAACTCTCAAAGTCATTTCATTAACTGTGGGAAGTCCTGAGATTCTCATTGAAAATGTTCCCTGAGGGAGTGAAGGCTTTCCCCACAGGACAAGACCTCTGGAGGGGAGGCAGAAAGGATGGATTCCTCTGTATCTGAATCCTCATAAGCAGTTAATGGATGTTGTTCCTCTTCAAAAGCAGAATAATCAGATTCCTCAGACTCTTGGTCTGTCATACGTTCTGGAGAAGGATGTATTTTCTTTTTTAGAGTGGGGGCCTGAGTACCTCAGATAAGGGAGATGAGATCCTCTGCCATTTTAAGCATTTGAGCTTGGGGTGGGGGAGCAGTAGCAAGATGGTGGATAGATGCAGATTTCCTAGGAGTGGCCTGGCTTCTGGGCCTGAGAGAATCCGTCAGTCTCTGAGAAGTGATAGTCGGATGCGAAGATGTCGTTTTTTTGTCCAGAATTGGTAGTGTAAAAGGCCTCCTCGGAAGCTGGTGCCTGCTTCACGGCTTCAGACCCAACTGAGGCAGATACAGCCAAAGGGTTGGAAGACAAAGTGGATTTCTGCAGCATACCAGACTCTGAAAGAGTCTTGGCAGAGGCCTGCATAGAAAGTGAGTAAGGCATCAGGGGCTGCGAAAGTGCCTCACTGAATTCCGGAGAACTGACGACTTGCTTAGTGGTAGCGTTGTCAGAAGGCTTAGCCTTGTGTGGCCTGTCTCTATCTTTATCTCTACATTTTTTCAGAATGTCAACAGATTGTTGGCTGATGGACGCCATATCGGAATTAGAAGATGGAACACAAAAATAATTTTCTATAAAAAGAGCTCTACAGCGAATGGTTCTCGCATTAAAGAGGGCAGAAAACTGGCAACGAGGGACGTTGTGGCCTGGGCCCAAACAAGTGATGCAGTAAGAATGAAAGTGTTGGTGTGGGATCTGCTTTCCACAGGCGAGACAATTGTTAACATTTTTAGACATCAGTTAGAGCAAGAAAAAAGGGTCCCCAGCAGAGTACTTAGTTTTAGACATTTTTTGCTGAAATTCAACTTCTGATAGCGACTGACCAGAACTTGTGCAAACTGCTTCTGCTACAGTGTCCCTGGCAAGAAAGACTGATGTAATGATGTTGGCTTTCTTGCTTTATAGCACTGATGACCTGACGTCAGACTACAGGCGATGGCAGCCAGTGCACAAAAACATTGACTCTGGTATTTGGCCCGACTGAGGGCTACCATAGCAGGGATAACCCACAGGTGATTGATGACTGCAATAGTGAAACACGAAGAACATCAATAATTTGGTTGCATTATCACAAAACATTTAAACTGATCAGGGGATCGGTTAGTAATCATGGGGCAGTTTGGCTTCACTATACAAAAAACTACCACTGGCACATAACTCTTAATGTAGTACATCAAATAAGTAGTGTGTGTTTATTACAGTACACCTCACAAGTTCTGCACAGTTATGCTATACCAATTCTGGAAACATTTAGATGTTCAGATTATAAATTCATGTTTTTAAATGCAACTTCTGCCTTAGAGAAAACAAATTACTTTTTCTGAAGTAATTTATCATCCTGTAGTTGTTTGGGTTCTTGAGCTCTGTAATCTTTCAGTCTTTGAAACAATAATACTGTTGGGCAAGCAGAGATCTGCTGACATTGTTAAAAAGGCAATTAGTTTATGAGAATGTAAATTTCAATTAAATATTTACTGTAACAGTGGCAGAAAATGCAATTCTGAATGAACGTTTTAAGTTATTTTGAGTTTCCAAGGGAGAAATATTTGCAAGTCTTGCAAGATTTCTGATGTAATACAGAAACATTTACTCCGGCTGTTTCAAAAATATTAGATGCTAAGTATAAAGACAATCAGGTTAATACAGAAAAAGAATAAACATATTAACACTCACAGATATATTTAAAAACGACAAACCTTGTTTGCAGATTTCTTCCTTAATTAAACACTAGCTTTTTAAGAAGAAAATTCTGAGCCTTTTACCAAGTGAGAAGAAATAACCTTGTCAGGCTTATTTATGAAAAGGTGGGCAGGACAACTTCACAGCAGTATAACCTTCCAAGAAGTAGTTCCTGTAGCAGCTGTTGCTCTCAAAGCTATGCTCTAACAGTGACAGATTGTAATTCTGCATGTAATCCGAACTGAACTCAACTGCAAAATTCTATTTTATTTGTTTCTGAAAAAAAATCTTCCAGCTTCTACAGACTTGTCAGTGAACCAGCAGTAAGCTCAGAACACCCTCTGTTATTCATTCAGATTGAAAATGGCATTTCAATGTACTTTCATGTAAAAACACTTGACATTGAGACAGCATTCACAGCTTTAGCCTTCCATAAAGTAACCCCAGCTGTTCAAGAATACAACATGCAAATAACCCTGTTGTAAAATATGTGCACAATATCACATCTGAAAGACTTTTCCAGGATAATGCTGATTGTCTCTCATGCTTTAGTGAAATAGTGACAGATAAATGTTAGCTACATACATTTAACTGAAGAGCTTGCATTACTAACCCATTCACTAGTACGAAAACCACGGAATCCTCAACCAAAAGCATTTACCCAGTGCTGATTAATTGGGTGTTTATAATGCCGTACAGGATGAGTAATGCGATACAAAAGGAAGTTCAAATCCATCCTGTTCATTCTTGTTCATGCCTTGACTAACTGTGGCAACAGCAATTACATTTTATTTAACCCTTTTAACAATTTTTTTTGCAAAAAAAAAAATTCAGATATAATACTTTAAACCCATCTAAGTATATTAAACCAAACAGGCTTATGTTACTAACACTGAAGAGCAAATGTGTTAAAAATACAGAACAGCATGAAATTCTCTGGTACTGCATATTTAATTTCTAGTTCCTTTTTTGCAGTAAAGTGTTTTCTTTTAAGTCAGGGATATGAATTGCACTAGAGAAGACAAAGGTTTTGCTCTTCTGCAAGATAGGTGTGATATTTCAATAAACTAAAGAGTTTTCAGAGCCTTAATAGAAACAATAAACAATTTTGCAGTTTATACAAATATCATCCTTTACTAGCAGGTTGGTTTTAGATTTCTTTAGATTCATTTGCTATTTTATATATATATATATATATATATATATATATATATATATATATATATATACATACATATATACAGCTCCTCCAATACCGCATAAACCGTAAAAGCAAAAGAGCTGCACAGTATAAAATATCCAAACAAATTTTAATCAGCTTCTATAAAAACAAATAAAAACAAGTGAAAATGATTAGCACTTTCATAGCAAATAAAGTGTCCTTCCACAGATCCATGAACTTCCATATTTACCCATCTGTTATATATTCAAGCTCAGCCAATCATCTTTTAGTTTTTGAGACAATGCCCTCTTAGGGCTGGTCTTAGTGGCAAGCAGGTATTGAGTCCAGGAGGTGTGTCTGCTTGTAAAGAGCTCTATTCTAATTCTTACTGTTACTAACATAAAAAGTAATGCAAACAAGTAATTAGTTTTCATTACACCTTACTTATCATTGTTTATTCATCTCTACATGGTCCTTCAAAACTGGAAAAAATGGGAAAAAGCACCATCTACAGACCAATAACAAAACTAAAACAACAATTATTAAGCATGCACTTGAATGGCATAGATTAGATATTTATTTACAACCACACAAACCTAATGCCTCCCTAGCCTGTTTCTTTGGTATGCTTAGCCAGCTACAGGACTGTGTGTTTGCTTTAATAAAAAAAAAACACTGAAGGGTCAAAAAAATGTCATTGGCTATCTAGTGAAAGTAAACAGTTACTCAATTTCAGGGAAGGAGTGGAAGCAGCACCCTATAACCAATCAACTTCTTAGTACTCGGAATGAAGGCTAGACGTACCACTAATACAGCAAAAACAACTTTCCTGGGAACAGACAAGTTGCATTTTCACATAAACCAAAATATTAATGGGGAGAATTTAACCTCCTAACTGTGAACATTACTGATTCCACACAGACACACAATGTGTCCACCAACTATAATAGTTTTTCTAATGAATACAGACACTTTTTAGTAGAAACCTTAAATTAATTAAGAATTTCAGCTACGTTCAAACTCCCTCACCTATTAAGAATGCAACACAAGAGTCACAAGTGCAACCATCTCATTTGTACTCATTAGCAGCTTACAGCCCAACTTTCTATTTCAGACAAGTGACAGAAAAACAAGTCAAACAATGTATTCATAATTTAAATGACAGGGCTGGTAGTAAATTCTCTAAATTATACCCCTCTTCCCACAAAATATCCGCATACATCAAAGCTAAGCCATTCACACGTCTTTAATCTATCTTTAATATTTCCCACTTTTCCCATAATCTTTAAACATACTTTCTTTAAACCCCTTCCTAAAAAGACCAACCCAAAAGAATGCAAAAGATACAGATCATTTGCAAATTAAGTGCTATAGCAAAACCGCTTCAGAATTGGATCTACAAATAAAATATGATCACATAAACAAACATCGGCTACTCTGTGACAATCAACATGGCTTCACAAACTCATTTAGGACCATGACAGCTTTACTTTCAGATACATTCACAGTAATCAACAAAATTAACGAATTCATTTTGACACAAAGCATTTTCTTAGACTTGACAAGAGCCTTCAGAATAGTAGATCACAACCTGCTTCTCTACAAACCCAGTAAATTCAACTTCTGTCTATCAATCATAACATGGTTTGAAAGTTACCTTCAAAACACAACTTTTCAGCTCTACTCAAGGAACCTTCTCTCCAGTCAAGGTAAAATTAACACTGGTATCCCTTCTTTTCTCTCTCTCTGTCTTCATTAAGGATATATTCACTGATTTACTCCAGCTTAATATAGTCATGTACACTAATGATACCTTACTACTCTGCTCCATTAAAGATACCAATACCATACAACAAAAACTACAACTAAGCCTCACAACATTATGAACAGACAAAAATAACCTCAACTTTCAGACATCAGATATGAATTTTGTCAACCCCAAAAGTCTCCCTAAAACTATAACTATTACAATTTCCAATACAGCAGGCAATATTACTCTCCCCCAACCCAACACGGATTTAAACCAGGATGTAGTACCACCACTGCACTCATATCCTTCATGAACACTGTCAACCGAGCCCACGATGCTGGTAAAATCATATTTTCACTATTTCTTGATCTTTCTAAAGCTTTTGATACTATACCTTACCCTTTCCTTCTAACAAAACTCTCTAACATACGTACCTCACCTCACACTCTAAACTGGTTCACTAATTACCTCACTAACAGGCAACAATCAACTAAATGGCAGAATGCTTACTCTCCTTTCCTAAACATCACCACTGGTGTTCCTCAAGGCTCCATTTTCGGCCCACTTCTGTTTAGCATATTTATCAATAACTTCCACACTACACTCTCTCAAGGCTCAGTCATCCAGTATGCAGATAACTCCACTATCATCTGCACTGCAAACAACTCCTCAGAACTACAACAACTTACCCAAAACACCCTCACCTTCATCGAAATTTGGATGTCTAATAGTCATCTTGTCCTGAACCCCAACAAAACCAAACTAGTAATCTTTGCCCCCAAAAAGTCCACTTCCTTACAAAAAGAGAACTTCACCATTCAATCCCTAAATGGTACCACCATCGGCATTGTACCTAGCACAAAACACCTAGGTGTCATCATAGATGAAAACCTCACATTCGACCTCCACATCTGGTCCAATGTCAAAAAGACACATCAAAAGCTTGGCACTCTCTACCGACACAAACATCTACTCAGTGCATCAGCCCGATTTTAAATTGCCTCTTCTTTTCTATTACCCTCTCTTTTATATGGTGCCCCCCTCCTCACCAACATTCAGTCCTCTCTAAAGTCCAAACTAGACTCATGCTACAACAAAATTGCTAAGTTTGTAACTAATGCTTCCTACTCATCCCACCACTGCTTATCATTTCGCAACCTAAAAATGACTTGAACTCCCTAACTATCTCACCTTTACTCAATTAACTACAGCTCACAATCTCATTCATAATCCATCCATGTGCCCTGCTCTATCTTCTATACTTACTTTATACCATCCTAACAGACGATTCCAATCCAACAACCAACTGCTCATAAATGTAGAAAAACCCAAACTTTCGGCTGGCCAGTTGCTTTATTCCTTTACCATCACAAAACTTTGGCACTCACACCACCCGCTCAGTAACCCTCTTCAAGATATCTCTGAAACAACACCACTCCTAATCTTGGCTGTGCACATGTACTAACAACACATTTCATATAACTTAACTTCAACCATTACAACTATTCTCTCCCCCACTCTACTCTGGCATTCTCCTTTCACATCCACCTGTCTTTTTACTTACTCTGCCTCTCCATCCTTTCCACTTCTCTCTTCTACTGACCCTCATTGTCCTACCATTGATGCCTCCTGTCTACTGTCTTCTCTTCCTAACCCTTATAGACCTACCATTGAACCAAATACTCTCACAGCCTACCTTAATATCATACCACCACCTATATCTGCAACAATATCCACCAACTTTGCTAACTCCTGCAACAGGACTCCTATAGCCTATCAATCACCTATTACACCTCCTAAACATTGGAAAAGTTGAAATATCTAGTCTCTGATTAATTCCTATATCTGCTTTGCACCCACTGCATGAATTGTCCTATATAAATTTTGCCAGCTGAAAACTCATATGGAATGTTCTCATGTATATACTCTGTACTGCTTGTATAATATCTTTGATTTGAGAATGATTACTTGTATACTGTTTTTTTTTTCACCAATTGTATAAGCTGTCAATAATATGTACTAAATGTCTTTATTAATATAAATTCTGTATTGTATGTGAAATGTCTTATATGTGGAGCTTTTCTCCCTGGTACTCCACTGAAAATGGGCACTTCTAGCCCAGCTCGACCATCCCAGTAAACAAATGCAAATAAATAAATAAATAAACAAAATTACACCACTCTTAATATTGCAAAATACCTATGAATTCCTTTACAGCTAACACTCTCGTTTGCAAGATATACAGACAATATTACTAACAAAACTGCATACTAACTTAAACTCTGATATGAGATTTCTCACCTGTTAATAATTACAGCACGCAGAGCAAGAGCTAGGAAAAAACTTCTCTCAAAATTGGAATATGCCCTACCTCTAATAGCACTACACTCAAACAATCATACTCACAAAATATAAACAACTGTTAAAATATGCAGATTGGTGTTGCTGTCGAGCACACTTCCTCATTATTGCCAACTCTTAGAAAAGCTAAACTAGCTGTTACTCTCCTGGTTCACAGATCTTCAAAGTCCAAAAATGGGACACTGTCCTCCATTGAAAATAAGATTGCAAATTAACAACAGAATTATGCACTGATGGACAGTCAACAAGAGATTCTAACACTGATTAGACCCTGCTTCTAGACCATCACAGGTAAAAGGGCCTTTTTCTAAGCTACGTCCAGCAGTATGGAATCAACTTCCAGGACAGGAGAGAAAACAGCACACACTAGCATCTTCAAAAACAAAACAATAAAAAGAAACAAAAAACCAAAAAAACCCAAACAAAAACACTTGTTTACATATTCTAAATGTTTAAGCTTTCAGGCAATGGCTTAATTTATAACTCATGCATAAGCCAATCTTCTTCTTCTTTCAGCTTTTCCAGGTTAGGGGTTGCCACAGAGGATCATATGTCCATTCATGATTGGCAGTGGAGTTTTATGGTGCTGAGTTGCCAACACGGCACCCAACCTTCCATGGAAGGCAAACACATGCACGCACTCATGCCTAGGGGCAATTTAGAGTGTCCAATGCACCTACAGCATGTCTTTGGGATGTGGGAGGAAACTGGAGCACCTGGAGGAAACCCAAGCGACCACAGGGAGGACATGCAAACTCCACACAGAAGGCACACCAGCCAAGGATCCAACCAGAGAACCTGTTGCTGTGAGGCAATAACTCTAACTGCTGCACCACCGTGGCCGCCCTATAGCTTGTTATTTTGTCTTATTAGAGTAGCTTGCTATTAGTCTAGCTTAATGCTTGAAGAACTCAAATCATTACTATGCATGCTGTAAAGATGCTTGGAGAAGTGTGCTGATTTACGTATCTGCATGCCTTTTGTCTTGTACAACTGCTTAGATCAATCTGTCTGTTGGCTCAGGTCAGGGCTGGAAAGGGACTGTCAACCCATCACTTATCCTGTTACCAAACTCTAAGCATTTGTTTTAAAATCTGTGCTTGTTGCACATAACACCAGCAATTTAAACAATATGTGTATATGTATATATATATATATATATATATATATATGTGTGTGTGTGTGTGTGTGTGTGTACATATATATATATATATATATGTGTGTGTGTGTGTACATATATACAGACACACACACACACACACACACATATGTATACATATACACACATATATGCATATAAATATGGGTCTCTATCAGTTGATTCAGTTTTGAGAAACTTGAAATTCATATGGTTGAGACCATATGATTGAGTTTTTGAAAACCTGAAGCTTTTGAATGAAAATTGCGGTACAATGCAGACTGGGAAATTTATCCTTTTCCTCACTGTAGTGCGATCTTGGAGTTGGTATAAATAATTTGTAGGGGGTGCAGGGAGGCTTGCACCCCCTGGAAAAACATAAAAACATAAGAGATTTGTGTTTTTTTTTTTTTTTGATGTTCGAGTTTACAGAAACTTGATCATATGGTCTTGACCGTATAAATTTCGAATTTCTGAAAACTCGATCATTTGACATAGACCAATATATACATACACACACACACACACACGCACACGCACACACACATAGATACATACACACACACACACACACACACACACACATATGTGTGTATATATATATATATATATATATAAATATATATATATATATATATATATATATATATATATATACAGATATATATCTCAATAGATAAATATAGATAGATATATATGTGTGTTCACTGGTGTGGAGGTGCAAGATGACTTCCTTTTCCTTCTGGAATGAAAACATGATTTCTTTTAATTTGTGGCTACATGAGGTTATAACTGGTTATTTTTGTCTTATTGTACCTCATCTGGGTGCAGCTCAACAAATCACAGCAGAAATTGCAAGCAAATCACTAAGACACAGAATATGTCAGCCCTATTTGCATTTTGGTATTGTTTTAATCATTCAGAAATCTTCTGTTTTAAACAGGAGTATTAATACACTTGTGATTGAGATCACTAATACCCATTTGCTCCACTATATTTCTGTCATGCTGGAACTTAGGAAATATGTTGTTTACATTCATCCCTGCCTATTGTATTTTTTATGTATCAGCCCAGCAGTTTGGGGTTCTGTTATTATGCCATTCATTTAAGATTTCATGCACTCTGTTTTGTCCTAAGACTGACCATAAGCTAAAATGGAAAAAGTCCTGAGTTTGATTAATTGTGGCCTTAGAACAAGTTACTTAAACAGATGTTTTTCCACAGCGTTCCCTGTGCAAAGGGGCATTTTATTAATTTGGGTGCTAATTGTTTATGGCTATGCAAAGGGACATTTTTCACTACCCAATTTATAAAAGAATTAAAAAAATCCAAACAGAGGAGGATTTAAATAATTTAATCTCACAATCAGATAAATGCAGATTATAATTAACGTATCTTGATAAAAATCCTGAACCCTGACTAAGTTTGCACATTAGGGGCTTAGAGTTTGTGTCTTATTTGCAGTTACAGGCAAAGATTAAAATGTATGCATCTGTAACTTCTGTGCAGGCAATACCTCCTACTGATATGGGTAGTTAGCTAAGAATGTACTATATCCAGGAGACAGAGATCAAGTCTCACAAGTGTCATCTGCATAATGTAGAGTAAGCTTAATTAATTATTGCCTACATACATACCTACTTTGATTTACAATATCAAATGCAAAGGTAATGGACAAGTAGAATATAAATACAAAGACAGGATATATCAGGCAATTAATCAATCTTCGATAACTTAAGGATTGGCTCCAGATTCACAGATAATGCAATACTGAACATGCTCAACACACTTACAATGTACCAGTCACGTTTTTTAGTTTTTTTTATCTTTAATAAACATTAAGTATACCAATCCTTAAGTGCCGGAGTGGAGCAGAAGATGAAATAGATGAAAGCTATAAATTAATCTGTTACCTGACCATGGTACCACTAGAAAGAGAGGATCGGTAACTGATGTTCACACTATAGGATTAGTGTGTGAAACACATAAATAAAAATAAAATGAGATGGGCAGTTTGTGCCAAGATATATTTAACAATGGCTGTACCATGCATTTACAACGAGCATAGGAAGGTGGCAATGATTGTTTATGCTAGAAGTGCTTGGCTTCAGGTAGCAGACAATCTTATAATACATATAGGAGAGGTGGTTAAAATGCTATACTTTTTTGGGATTGTTTTCACTTAACTTTAATTTTGGTTGTAAAGAAACTTATTCCTACTGACTGAACCTAGCTAAATGCTCAGTGAATAATAAAAAAAAACCTCAAGCTTACTTTGCCCTCTAAATAAACCTACTAGTGATAATTGCTTTAAAAAGTATATTTGGTTCTATATAAATACTGGTGCGATCCACAGATTGTGTTATTTGACACTGTAATTTTTACACAATGGGCCTGGGTCATAACTAAAAAAGATCTGTTGAACAGTGACCAGCCCACTTAACCTGGTTTCCGAAATGTAATAGACAGATAGATAGATAGATACATACATACATACATAAATATTGTGAGACAGATGTTATTCAATGGGCCCCATACTCAAAAACACAAAAATAACTTCTTGGGTTTAGATTGTTAGCACCACAAGCTGGGATATGAAAATGTGCACAGTGCTATAAAAATCTTATCTTGTTGCATGCTGATGTTAACCATGTGGAGCTAAATACAGTTTATATGCTACAACTTTACCTACAAGGATACTCCTGGAACTGAACTTAATACTTTGTTTAGAATGCAGCAGCAAAATGAATGCAGTAAATTTTATATAAATTGTTATCCCTATACTCACATATATATGGACTACTAATGGGTGACCTATGTTTTGCTTATAAGGGATTCAGTAGTGCAAGAACTCATATACCTTCATAAATCAAACACTAGGACAAGAGATCTAAATCTACTCCAACAAATAAGTAAAACCAAACAGAGGTTTGGATTTGTCACACAGTGTCTACCCATTCTCTAGAACAAACGTTCTAACTTAAGCACCGTGACACACTGTATGCCTTTAAAAAGAATAAGAACAGCTGGATGAATGTTCATATATTTACCCCTGATATGACTGGCCTTTGAAAACATAGGCAAGGCCTAAGGGTAGGTTCTGACAAATTGTTAATGGTCTTTGGCTCAATTGCCTTGTGACTCCTATGCCTTCTACTGTTTATTTTCTTTCCTCCTGGAGGACTGCAGGAAACAGAATTACTGCAGGAGTGCCACAAGGTTCCATACTTGGACACCTTCTATTTAGCATACTTATAAATGATCTGCACACTGCTTCCAAACACACTACTCTTGTACAATATACAGATGACTCTACACAGCCTCCAACCTACAAAAACTTCAAGAAATTACTCAAGAATAATTTTTGTCCATAAATCCTTTCATGACAACTCACAACTCCTACTTAACCCCCCAGAAACGAAATTAATATTTTCCACCCCAAAAACTTTCTACCAAAGCAAAACTTTTGTCAAAATCACTTAATTAAATAATACCCTGATTGAATAGGTCCCTAGTACCAAACTCTTAGGAGTCAAATTGATGACAACTTGAAATTGAAATCCTCCCCCTGACCCCGGCCTGGCCCCACTGTAGGAATGTTTTCGTGTCTTGAGGATTCTACACTGTCATTTTTTTCCAGTCTTGACACCAGTGCGCCTACCAGGACTAGGCATTTTTTTTATCCTGGGACCTCTGCACCCAGCTGTTTGTTTGTTTATTATTTTTTTAACTACTTCTGTCCATGATATATGGTATACAAAATGCAGTCTATATATCAGTGTTGTCTTGGTGAGATTTTGTAAAAACAGAGTCCATCTTATGAAAGTACTCAGCAAGACTTGAAGATGAATTCAATTCCAGCAATACTACTCTCCTTTGCTTGTTGATTTTAACATCTCTCCATCAGGACGTTGAAGGTGTGCTTGTTTAATTTCTCTAAATCTTTTGGGTTTCTAAATCACCCAAAGTAAGTAAGATACTTCACCAGTCACTGCAGCCCAGTGAATTAAGTAATACTGCTCAATACGGTGGTATGGACAAATAATATACCTATTATTATTATTATTATTATTATTATTATTATTATTATTATAGTATACCTATTATTTACCTCACTAAAAGAATCACAGGCCTAAAGTAGATGCCCTATGATGACCATCTAAAAAAACTCCACCTATACTCTGTCGCATATCGTCTACTCAGAGGCGATCTCTGCTCAACATACAAGGCCATGTCAAACTCACGGCTGTTGGACATGCTGCACTTAAAGAAATCCCAATCCCTCACAGACACATGCTCCAGGGATCTAAACCTTATCATCACAATGAACAAAACATGCTGGAGGGAAAGGTTCCTGACCCAGACTCTGGAATAGACTGCCCATACATGTCAAGCAGAGCGCCTCTTTGGTCCTCTTCAAAAGGAACCTTGATGATTGGATGGGAGATAGGAAATTCACCCCGGGGATCATGTCAGTCGTCCTGCTAGACAGGGGTGCAGGGAAGTAAATACTGTGGGAAGAAATAGCCAGGGAATTGTTATGGCTAGGCTTGTATAGGCCCTAGGGCCGATAGCCTAGTACCAACCTTTGAACCTATGACCTACACTTCCAAACTTTTATTAAAAGAAAAATACCAAAAGCTTGGCCTGTAGTATAGAACAAAACCCTACCTACCACACAGCACTACAGAAACTGTAGCTAAGACCTTCCTCCTACCTACCCTACTGTATTCCTCCCCACTCTTTACTAACTACAAACGCACACACAAACAAAGCTAGAACAATGCTACAATAAAATAGCTCACTTTGCTGTAAATTGTCCCTTTAGAACTCATCACTCTTCTGCTCATAAACAACTAAATTGACTGAATTTCCATAATACTTCTACCATTGTCAGTTACTACTAGCTTATACTCTAATATACTACCCTGATGTGTCCAACACTAAAAAACATATTTCAGTACTACTACCTTACCAAAGCTCTTAGCTCTAGAGGCAAACTCTTCCTCTATGTAACTAAAGCCCAAAATTCATTAAGTATATCAAGGACCTCTTAAACTCTGAACCTCCCCCCTAGAATGCCCTCCCACATGCTCTCAGGCTTCTTGAAAACCAACAAGCATTCAAAACATATCCTGGTTCAGAAGCTGTACATCTCCACGATAAGTATAACATCTCTACTTTTTTCTTTCTCTTCTATTATACCTCTGCTCCCCCTTCTCTGTTACTATCACTCTGTCTTCACCCACCCCACCTTTTACTCATGCCTCTCTTAACTCTTTTACAACTCATTTCATTTACATCTCAAAATTAAATCAGCCTTTTGCTTTCCACCCTTTGTAAATAACTTAGTACTCTGCATTGCAGCATTTATTCTACTGCATAGCTATTTATTTAACAATATCTGTGTAGTGTATGATTAGTATAAAAAGACTTACTAGTATTGTGTACAGTTACTAAAATATCTATTTTGAGACTGTAACATTTATTTTAAATGTATTTTGCCTGGCATTGTTGATATTATATAATTTAGAATATTTTGTTTGTTGTGCGTGTACTGGAGCTTTTCTCCCTGGGCGTCTGCTGGGAAGGGGTCTTTGTACCCTGAGGACTTCTCTGGGCAACAAATGTAAAATAAATGAATAAGTAAATAGCTTACACTATTCTGTAAGTATTCACTGAATAGATATTTGCTTTGACAAAGGAGTTGTCACCAGCAAGGTTAAGCTGCTTGTCAGTGTGAGCAAATAAATGATGAGATCCATGACTGTCAGAGAACATGAGTCAGTCATTACCTTGTAGAGCTACAGTTTTCTTAACTGCTTTCCCAAAGAAGGAGCACAATTGCATAAACTTTCCAGGTCCATAGACTTCGCTAGTATTCCTTTTAGGGTTTTAGGCAGCATTATTTTTATTTATTTATTTTAACTGTAATGTTGTTAAGTACGTTAGTTTCACTAGGCCCATGGCCTGTTTTCAAGGGAGACACAAGGTGGTATTTATATAAAAAAAGGGAAATTTGACCAAGATGTTTGGGAACCTTGCTCTTCTTTCTGATGAGTGGTATGGATTCTTTAACATCCACCTAAGTTGCAACCAACTCAGGAAAATGAAACTACAGTTTAACATCCCCCCACATCAGTGCTGGAATATAAATCCAAGCACAGAGTGAGGGAAAACAATTGACTGTGTTATGATCTTCCAGACATCAAAGGTGCATTTGTAACCTGTTAAACGCCTGATATTTATGATATTATCATACAAAGATGGACGTGAGGCAGATATGGTCTACATGGAAAGTATAGTTGTATGAGAACTCATCATAATCAGAGATGTCTGAAAAGGATCACTGATGCAGTAGAATTCCTGGCACAGTATCAGTTCCAGGCTGATATCCATCTCATCAGGAATAAACCACAGGCTGACATCTGTCCAAGTAGGAATCAACACAGGCTGAAATCCATCTGACCAAGAATCAGCCATAGTCTGACATCCTCTTGACCAGGAATGAGCCACAGGCTGGTATCCATCTGACCAGGAGTCAGACACAGGCTAACTCAGACTTAAATGACCCAACTCCCAGATATCTGCATATGTTAGGATGTGAGCTAGGCTTCTCCCTGCATGTTGCTGAGAGTCTGTTTTTCAGATAAAACAGTACATTGAACCAAACCATCTTTCATTCCTTTTTTTTGCTAGTGAGGAAAAAAATGGAGGAGACCAAGGCCCATGCCTGAAAAAGCTGTCCTTTACCAAGTAAGTTGAGGGTCTCCTTTTGATTGCTGTAATCATGGTGTGCTAAGGCTACACGGACAAATCTGAAAGGGGTAGGACAATCCTTGAACAACCCTAGCAGCAGTATCTTCTCCTCCTCAAGACACTTAGAACAAGTGATCTAAAAAGAATGAAAAGGTGGATAGGTGAAAGGGAGATTGTACTTCAGCAATGATCCTGTTTAAAGCTCTACCATTACGTTGAGTTCCCAGCCAGCTATACTATGTTGTTTGTATGAATCAGAACAGAAATAAAATTCATGACATATGGAAAGACTCACACAGCTGAATCAGGAACACTTTGGAGGACTGCAAAGGTTGGATAACCCAGAGAATTCTTCAGCCGATCCCATGTAGTGCATGCAATTTGTACCCTTCTCTGCCTCCTGATTGCAGATCCAGTTTGTAATACTTTGAAAACATATAGACTGATGACCAGATGGCTTCCTCACAAACATTCTAGGCTGAGATATATAGTGTTTACCCCCTAGTGCAGTGTGCTCTAACAGGCACTTGTAGAAACTTGCCCTTATCATAGCAAAATCCTACAGTGGGCCAGTCACTTAGGAGGAGAGATTGTTTAAATGCTGATGTCCCCTTCCCACCCTAAACAAAAGTCACAAATAACTGATCCACCTGTCTTATGGCCTTGGTTTGGTCCAAACAGTATCTCAATTTCCTAAGAGCATCAAAGGGTATAAGATCTTCTCCTGTTGTTTTGTGGATTGGCAGAAAAACTCAGGGCTGAATAGATACTGGTTAACAGATAGTTCTGATGCTATGTTAGGCATAAACAAAAGGAATGTTTTACTGACACTGACCCTGTCCCTGCAAAATACCATAAATGGCTTTTTATATACATCAGAAATTTTAACTCAAAACGCCTCTGATAAGACGACTACTAAAAACAGTCTTCACCGAGAGATATTTGCCTGGTACTGAAGCTGCCTATTTGAAGTTTCCAAGTCACTTGTAAATGAAACTGAGGTCCTAGGGTAGGAGCCTTTCTCCTGGAAGGCCTGAGGTTAATAGGTCACATTAAAAAAAATAGTACTATGTCACTTGCCAGGGACACCAGCTGCAGAATGCAAGTGAAAAGAGCAGCAATGTAGACTTTGGTACAGATACATGAAAGGTAAGCTAGAACACGGGGTGTATCTGCTTCTAATGGGATCATACAGAAAATCTCTTCCATTTTGCCAGATATAACTTCCTTGTATTGGGTTTTCTAGCTTTAAGTTAATATAATTAGCAAGCACTCATCCTGAGAAAAATGTGCCTGACAGGAATGAGTCAGGTCTTCCCATCCATCAACCCAAGTCCCTTTAGACTCAGGTGGGCCATAGTAGCAGACGTTTGGGTAAGTAGGTCCATCCTTTAGGGCAGAAGTTAAGGTATTTCCTCAGCCATCAATGTCACAATAGTAAATAAGTTCTGTCTTGGCCAACATTGTGTTATAAGTCGTATTATGGGACCTTCCCTGTGGATATTCTTGCCATTCATTCTGTCATGGTAAACCAGTCCTGGATAAACCAGTATGAAATTACGAGTCTCATGATAGGTGATTCCCTGTGGTCCTTCTTCACCACCTGGGTATTAGTTATGTGGAAGAAAAGGCATACAGAAATGGATTCTACCACTGGAATGAGAATGCATCTGCTCTCTGAGCTCCATTGCATGACAGAATTGTGCAATATTCACATAGCTGTTGATTTGTTGAACAAATAACTAAGTTCAGTGTGGAAGTTTCCTCCACTGGCTGTGAGCTATCACAAAACTTTTATGTTACCTTTCCATTTGTGGTTCCCCTGAGAGTATCCTGATCAGACTGCTCATAATACATGGGTCAATATCCTCTTTTATCAAAAAAGTAGGCTTGAATCTTCACAGGGGGAAAAGCTTTGTCTGGACTCCTACACATGCAGAGCTCTGGGAGATAGGATAGTTGCATGGATGTCAGCATGCAGCTGATTCCCAGATGGGTGGATATCAACTTATGGCCGATTCCTATGTATCAGGAGTTCGACGGCAAAGTGATTCATACAAAGAATATTACCTAGTCTGTCCATTATTTACTGTAAAAAAGCAGCTAAAACTTATCTAACAGCTAACCTTTTGCACCAAAACTCCTTTAAGAGCATACCTGCCACACCACCCCATCCATAGTCCTTGTAAGGAATGCTTAATGTCTGTTCTATGTGTGAATTTCTAAAAATACCACAAACCATTTACACCAAGCACCAAAACTATACAAAATAAAATAAAATAGTGCTCGAACCTAGACTTCACAACAAGCTCCACATCTCAGTCCGTAACCAGTAGAAAACCGTTTATTATCATACATCCATAAAATCAGCACTTAGATTGAAATGTTTATGTTCATACATCCATGGAAACAAAATCCAAGATTAGCGCTTTCATCCCTTCATTAAAACTCTAGGACATCATCAGAAATAGCTGAAAGAGGAAATGAGGTCACCATTAAATAGTTCAAAACATTAATTGATACAATTAATAAAAAGGTGTATTCCTCAAAAAATTCAAAATTTAAATTATTTAACAAGAAAGGTATAAAAACAAGTTATTAAACAACTATATATAACAACCCATGATACATACGTTATAAAACCATATATATAAAAAAATGTGTGTGCAAATAAATATATACAAGTAAATGCCTATTACAATTTTAAAGATTTCCTTTTTAGTACTGGTGTTAAGGACAAATACTCATTGAGTCCTGGGGTGTTAGTAGCATTCAACTTAATGATCCAGTACAATTCTATAAGATCTATACTTAGCTTAGTGACAGTATCAAAGATCAACAGGCTGACATCCTGAATGACCATGTAGCATGAAACTTCATAACTAACTGCTTATACAGTAAATTCATCAACTTGGTTTAAATACAGCATTTGCTGAAAGCACATATTCCACATGACTCAAGACCTAAGGGTAGGCATACCTAATCTATGTGACCATAATACAGACTCTCAAAATCTTTGCTACTCTGAAGATCAACCATGTCTGTTGGGCAGTCTGGTTATAAGCTGCATGAGGCATTTTTCTCCCTTCATTTCATAACAAACCTGTATTGATGAGCCTACTGAGTTACTGAATGGACAGGTGGTGTCTTCTCTTATTGGATGACCTGACTAAGTTTTGATGGTCTTTGACAAATATTTATTATACCAAACACCAGAATAACAAGTCAATCCAATATATCACTGTATGTAGTATCGCGGCTCAAGGATGCAAAAACCTCGGGCTGATGTTATAACTCTTTAATGTTAAAAACACAAAATAAAAATGAACCACACTGGTTAAGCGCTTTCATCTACTTGGCATAGACTTCATCAGAACACCATTAAATTAATTGCACCATTTTAAATAATATTCAAGCACCAATAGGAATAGACTGTCAATTAAACATATTCATGAGGTAATGAATATTCATATGATGATAAATATGTGGTGTCATCTTTGAACAATGTTAACATTGGGTATAGATGTATAGATTTATTTTTGGAAGAATTTCTTTTAGATAATAGGATAGACATGGCGTTGTATAGATTTCTACATGTTGAATTCCCTGTTTTAGCCACCATAGTAGGGATCCCGAAAATATACAAAAATGTTTTAGAACCGCCCTTCAGACCCATTATATCTGGCAGTAAGTCTAAGACTTTTCCTTTTGGTATGGTGATAGATAGATGGCTCAAACCTTTATATGATAGAGTTCCTCATATAATCAAAGACTCCTGGGACTTTTTAGGCCAACTGAAACCAGAAATCTGGAAAGAGGGACTTATATATTTAGCAATAGATGTGGTCGACCTATTTTCCTGTATACCCAGGGATGAAGATTTGGATAGATTTAGTAAAAGCATTCAGAAATATATTGACTTTGATTGGGACACAATATGTTTAATTGGTGAATTTATGTTTATTGCATTGGATTTTAATTACATCTTTTTTGAAGGGGAGTACTACAGGCAATATAATGGGATGGCCATGGGGGTTGCCTGTGCCCCGATCTATGAGAATTTGGTGCATATAGACTGGGAAAATGAATATAGCTTGAAAAAAGAGTATGCCAGTAAGATTAAATGTTATACAAGATTTTTGGATGACATTTTTATTTTGTGGGACGGTTCAGTAGAGGAGGTAGATTCCTTTGTGAAGTACTTGAATGAGATTAGTACATATTTAAGATTCACATACAGTTGTAGTAGTGTAGGAATAGCATACTTGGATATATATATCTCCCATGGTACAAAAGGATTCAAGTCCAGGATCTAAAGGAAAGAAACCTTCAGTAATTCATACCTGGAATACACTAGTTGTCATCCGGCCAGTCAAAAGAGGAGCATCTTGAAGGGGCAATGCATTAGGGTTGCAAGAATGAGTACAAAAAGATGTTATGCAATATTGATTATATTGGCACCCTATTTAGTGAAAGGGGGTACCCCAAATCCATTATATGTGATGTTACGAGTTATGTTAAGAAAGAATGGGGCAAGAAGTATAGACCCCTATTAGGTGTAGGTTTAGAAAAGGATAAGGGTATGATAGTTAATGGCAATGCCATGCAATACAAGACAGCATGTATATTAGAATTTAACCCATATGTGAATGAGGTCAAGAATATTATTAGTAAAAATTGGAATATCCTTAGAAGTGACGATTTGGTGTTTAGTAAGGGAGGCAAATATCCAAAGTATGTGTATAAAACTGGACACAATTTAAAAAATAGATTTAAAAGAAGTAACACTTTTTCGGGGTTTGACATGAGAGAGGGGTACACTAGGAAATGTGAGCATTGCAACCAAAGTCAAGACATATTAGTGGAGAGAACAGTTATTTTGGGCAATGCTAATCACATTAACATTTGGTTTAGAAAAGGAAATTGTTATTCCCAGCATGTCATTTATCTGGCCAAGTGTGACAACTGTCCAAGTTTTTATGTGGGAAAAATGGACAGACACCTTAGAAATAGGATTTATGACCACAAGTATTGTATTAGAAGAAAGGATAGAAACAATGCACTATGCAGACATCTAGACGAGAATAGGGAGCGTCACACTTTTAAATTTGGGATACTAGAAGAAGCAAAACCTAACCCAAGGGGAGGGAAGATTAAGGCAATACTGGGGGAAAAGGAAGTTAAATGGCAGTTATTATTAAATGCTGCTAAGTCCCCTGGGTTGAATGACCACATTCCAACTAAACCTATATTAGAAGCAAGAATATGAATGAGTACGTACTGTATGTCTCTTAGTGTAATAAATGGATATACATGTGTTTAGCTAAATCAAGTATATCATTTTTCCAGCTGATTTCATTCAATATATATATTTTTCAATTATTTTTTATTATTATTTAATCATGTTTTTACAAATATTTTTTATGGAACTTTATTGGACATTACATGCTGTAAACAGGGGTTGGAACTGTTATAGTTTCATTATATACACTTCTTGTATCAAGATTTGTTAAACAGGACAAGTTTTATGACAGTTTGCAAGCATTTTAGACGTATGAATATTCATTACCTCATGAATATGTAGTATATACTGTTTAACTGACAGTCTACCCTATTGCTGTTTGAATATTATTTAAACTGGTGTAATTAATTTAATGGTGGTCTGATGAAGTCTATGCTAAGTAGATGAAAGTGCTTAACCAGTGTGGTTCATTTTTATTTTCTGTTTTTAACATTAAAGAGTTACAACATCAGCCCGAGGTTTTTGCATCCTTGAGCCGTGATACTACATAGAGCAATATATTGGGCTGACTTCATATAATTTAGAAAATACATACTAATGCAAACCCTGTTATTCTATCAACTTTTTAAGAGGGATATTTAAAATTTGTCCCTGATTTTGGGCCTTTGTCCCATCATTAATTTTGACTTTATCCAGAATCCTCTCCCTTTCAGGTTGAAAGGCATGGTACCAACTTTAATTCACTTTCAGGTCCATCATTTCATGCTAATGAAATACAGTTTCATTTTATAATGATCTTACATAAACTGCTAAAAAAGCCCACTTGTATACTTTTTTATATGCATTCTAATGCAAATTCTATAGCAGAATTCTCTTGCGCCAATATGGTCTTAATGCTGAAGTCAGTTGGAGATATTTACTCTAATTGACTCTTGTTTTCTTAATGATTTTATTACCTTGTCAATATCTGTGTATAAAGGGGGATGTTTTCTTATGTATTTCACTTCTTGAAGGCTGTGAGAGCCAAGGCGCTAAAGTTTTGGTAATAAATCCTTGGTATCGTTGCCTGTGCTTGTTATTTTTCTACTTTTGGTTCTCTTTTTGTGTGGCTGTTGTAGCACTGGAAATGGCAACAGACCCTGCTAATAATATCTGTTGTGTTTTTCATGATGACTATATGCTTTCTACATCTGGTTTGTGAGCTGGATGTTCACAACCTTTTATGGAAAATTATCTTGTTCAAAATTCACAAGGAGCTGTGGCAAGTGAATTTTCTAATGGTGAAAATCAATGCATCTTAAACGTGGGGGAACCTTCTAATGGTTGTTTCAACAAATTTGTTACTGAGAGTCCACACAGGGTGAATAACCCTTTTGATACTGTGGAAGGTGTAAGTACTGCATCTTTTTCTACTGAAATACAGTCTCAGTTGGAACAATTTGTGAGACTTATATTTAAGGAAACTAAATGCCACTTCAATATTCTTGGGCTGCAACGATATATAGACCTGGACATTTTCCCTCAAGGGTTACGTCCCTTTAAATCTCCGTCTACTCCCTTTGATGTTAATAACGAAGGAGATAAGATTTTCAGGGACTGCTGGTTGGCTGCAGCCCGTAAATATGCAATGGAGTGGGTCTTTATTGTTGTCGAAAGAGACCTACGGCATCAAATAAATATGAAGGAAGAAATTAAGATGCACAGTGACTTGATTTTCAAAATTGGTGCTCCACGTTTTAATAAATTGCTTAACAACATAAATGATAAACTTTAAAAAATTGGAACTAGACCTGATTAACCAAAAAAAAAATAAACAAAATACAGAGAGACATATGTGATTATAACGGAGGGCAGGCTTTTCTTTAGAAAGCCAATCGGAAGGCTCTAAAGTCGGCAAACCTCCCACTTCAGAAGGGAGGTTACAAAAAACAGCTCTCTGTTTTGTTTGCCTCTTCTGAAGGTATGTCGAAAACTACAGACTCTGAACAGGACTCCAGATCTTTTCCTCCACTTCCACCTGCCCAAGAGCCAGAACAGCATCAACAACATTTACATTCACATGAAGATGAAAGAAGTAACAACAGGAAAAGAGGGACTAATGCTTTTGCACCAGCAGGTGAAGGACAGTTTAAACAAACACATAAAAAAGGTAGATGGCAGTAATGTCAGCAATAATGATGTATCATTAATTGTTAATTTGTCAGGTATACCCAGCAAATTAGCAATGTAATGTTTTAAATTTGGGGTTAAAATTTGTGCCAACAGTTTTTCCTTGCTGGCATGTTTTGGAGCAGGAGTTATTTTGTTTTTCTCATAAGTTGCAGCTTGAATGTCATTGTAATTCAAATATGCTGAACAGTGATGTGAATCTTACTAATGATGATTCATTTTATTCTTGTGAATCTAATTTTGAAGATGAATTTAAGGCAGACAATAGTGAGAATGTGAATGCTTACTGTTTATTGAACACCTCTAAGATTGTGTCTAAAAGTTGATTTATACCGCCATATAATAATGAAAGTGTTAAGAACTTTATGGCTATGTTACTTTTTCTTTGGAACAGTTGTTTAAGCAATTTTGTAATAGTAATAAGAATAAGTGTTACAACTTAACTAAATCCGAATGGGTAGCTCTTAAAGATCTATCTAGAAGGAAAGAGCTGGTAATTAAACCAGCCGACAAAGGTAACAAAATCGTAGTGCTACATTTTTCTCAGTACATGCGAATGTGTTACCAACATTTAAGTAATACAGCTATTTATAAAACTACTGATATTAATGTTTATTACAATGCTATGGAACAATTATCTTTGTTATTAGCAAAGGGTATTAGGTTGGGATATCTTACTAAGGAGGATGTAAGTAAGAAATTGAGCCTGGAGGGTTGTGCTATGGCAACATTTTATTGTTTGCCAAAAATTCATAAAAATATGCACAACCCTCCAGGGCGACCGATTGTGGCAGCAACAAAATATTTTCTTCATAACATTAGAATTGTACTGCAGAATTTTCTTTTACCTTTTGTGCAAAACATGAACTCTTATATTCAAGACAATTTTGATTTTTTGCAAAAGATTTCTGTGGTTCAATGAAATTCTAAAATATACTGGATTACTATGGACGTTACTAGTCAATATACAAACATTAGACATCATGATGGTATAAAGACACTTTATTTAATATTACAGCATCGACCTTTATCTAATTATGTAATAGAATTGCTGGACTTTTGTCTGACTAATAATTATTTCTCTTTCAACAATCAAAATTTTTCATCAGCTACAGGGAAATGCCATGGGGGCCTCTTTTGCCCCGGCTCATGCCAATCTGTTTATGGCAATGTTTGAAAAAGAGTACGTCTATAAACATGATTTCTATAATAGACATGTTTTGCATTATTATAGATATATTGATGATTTGTTTTTTTTTATTTGTCAGGATGGTATGGATAAAATACATGATTTTGTTCAAGATTTACATAGTAATGTTAACAATTTGTCATTTGATGGTTTGCAGTTTGGCAAGGAGATTGATTGTTTGGATGTTCACTTAACAGGTTTGGATAATGGACAAATTCTTACTTCTGTGCATAGGAAATTTTGTGATGGAGGGCAATTTTTACATGGCACTAGTTGCCACCATCCCCACTTAATTCACTCTCTGCCATATGGAGAATTCTTACATTTGTATAGAATTTGTAATAATTTTGAGGATTTACGCAGAGAGTTTTGTTACAGACTGCGTTAATGTTTATACATAGAGGTTATGATGTTAATATTATTAATGATGCTTTGGAAAAAATATTTTTGAGTAAAAATAATTCTAACCGGTGGAATATAAATAGATGTTGTCAGGATGTTCGGAGTTCCCTGGATAAAATTTATTATGTTATGACTTATAATGTTTTAAGTGACAAAATATTCAAACAGGTCAAACACTTTTGGAAATTCCTAAATAAGGAAGAACATTTGGGGAAAATGCTTTGTAAATCTCCTATAGCATCATATAAAAAGGGACTTAGTTTGGCTGATAGATTGCCTAATTCTTATTTTGTTGTTCCTGAAGAAAATATTAGTGCTGGTGTTAGATGCTGTGGCACTTTTTCCTGTGGCAACTGTAATATTTGTGAATATGTGGTTACTGGTTTCAACAATATAAATAATATTAAATTTGAATTAATGGGCTCCTTTTCATGTACAACAGAAGGAATTATTTATGCCCTTCGTTGTCCCTGTAACATGGTGTACAGTGGTGACACTAAAAGTGCCTTTAGAACACGAGTGTATGAACATGTTTGTGATATTAAAAAACAAAAAGAAGAAAGCTCAATAGCTGTTCATTTTAGGGAATGTCATGACTGTAACTGTAAAGTGTCACAAGCCACTATTTTAGTAAATTAAAGAATCAATTTTTATTTTAAAATATAATTCTCTTGCTCCATATGGTCTTAATGCTGAGGTCAGTTAGAGATATCTACTCTAACTGACTCTTAATTGTTTTCTTAATGATTTTATTGCCTTGTCAATATCTGTATATAAAGGGGGATGTTTTCTTATGTATTTCACTTCTTGAAGGCTGTGAGAGCCGAGGCACTAAAGTTTTGGTAATAAATCCTTGGTACTGTTGCCTGTGGTTGTTATATTTAAAATTTGTCCCTGATTTTGGGCCTTTGTCCCATCATTATTTTTGACTTTATCCAGAATCCTCTCCCTTTCAGGTTGAAAGGCATGGTACCAACTTTAATTCACTTTCAGGTCCAGCATTTCATGCTACTGAAATAGAGTTTCATTTTATAATGATCTTACATAATCTGCTAAAAAACTCACTTGTGTACTTTTTTATTTGCTTTCTAATGCAAATTCTATAGCACAATTCTATGAATAAAAACCATATGTCTACCAGTTGTATCATACAACAGGAAAAACGAGAAACTGAAAATGCAAATGAATTACATAGAAGTTATGCCTAAGATGTGTTCTAGTTTGCATGAAAACGGGTTTCACCATCTGGTTCAAACATGGCCAGTCGCAAGTTAAATCATGCCACGACTCCTAATCCAGGTATTGGTCTTTTAGTAGTAGTAGCAGTCCTACAAATTCTGTCTTTTTAATTATATTAGTTTCATCTTGTTTATTAGGGATATACATTTCAAGTACTTCTCTGGTAACATTTCATGGGCATTGCAATACATTTTTGTACTATGCAGCTACCACAGAAAACCCTGCCATTCCTTTAGCTTTTTGATTTGTTTCTGTGTATAGACAGAACATTATGGCTGTATTTATAGTAGGTGAAACAAAAATCAATTCAGTAGTGTATGATTTATGTGTTAACAGTGAGGTACAGAAATTCTAAGCTCATTATTAAATGGAGTACAACATGGCCTTTTGCTATTCATTCCAGCATAATTTGTTATACAGTTTCAATTATTATGACTAAAACAATGCTTAGGCTATCTGTTGGTAGCATTAGAGATGATTAATGACCCAGCTAATTGACTGTGGTTAGTTATACTTATGTGTCCGCAGACATCCCTACATTTCAGATTTTCATCATAAAGGCAAAAACATGCTATTGCTGATACATAAATACAGTAATCAAACAGGGTGGACTTTACTGGGAAGTACTGATCTGCCAAATTCCTGATGCCAGATAAGAAAGATTTCTCAGCATCAGGAATTGCCATGATTTTCTAACAATGCTCTTTCTGTTTAGTATTACTGAAGGAAGAAACTAAGACAGCTACGTTAATAACAGTAGTTAGCCTTTGTAACATCCTAATCCTAGTTTATCAGATTTAAGTCTGACATTTTTCAACAAAAGTGATCCGTGCTAAAGCCAGAATATGTTCATCAGATATAATCAACTTTTTCATCACAGGCACCTACAAAGTACGCACTCTGGTACCCTCGATAAGTGTACACAGGGGCTTGGTAGGTAAAACAATTACAAACAGCATCCCTTGACCAGACAGTCACTACACCAGCCAAGGGTGCAACCATAATGGATCTGATCCTCACTAATATGGGAGACTGCTGCACATCCCCTACTGTAATGCCTTCCCTGGTAAGGTCAGACAACAAAATGGTCTCCTTTGAAGCAAAAATAAAGCCTGGACCCCCAGCTAAACTTAGAATATTCACAAATTATTCTAAGGCTAACCTCCTGCTATTAAGAACTTGGCAACATTTCCAGCCCCCATAAACCCTGAGAACACTTCTGCCTATGCAGAACTGTTCACAGAAACCCTGTACACGCATGTTAATAGCTGCATAGAGGCAGCTATACCCACCAAAAAGACATACAGAACTGACTCAATCACAAAATCATCAGCTGTATAACAGGAAAAAGAAAATCGTGGCAAAAAATTAGGAGGTGCAGCACCCAGCAGGATAAAAGCACTCTCATCAAACTAAACAAAATCAGAGTAAAATAAAATCTACCAAACCCAAGGGCAACCACAAATGATTCTTTAGCTACTGTATGTCTGCAACCTCAAAGGCAATACACAATTGTGTGCAGAGCTCATTGTAAATGGAGCCACCTATACTGAGCCAGAAGATATAGCAAACCTCTTGGCTGATAAATTCAGCTCCAACTTTACCCCCTCTCCTTTTCAACCTTCCGTCAGGAAATATCATCAAATAACCCCCCCCCCCCCCACTATCACTAGGGAACAGGTCCTTAATGCTCTCTCTAAGACTAAGAGCACACTGCATCAATAGGCCCAGACAGTATCCCAGGATGCCTTCTAAATAGCGTGAAACATGACCTATCAGAGTCTCTGGAATTACTATTTAATTGTAGCCTCCAAACAGGCTTCATGCCTCATGAATGGAGGAAGGCAACAGTCATTCCTCTGCACAAAGGTGGGCCAACTACAGACCCATAAGTCTCACTAGTCTTATATGTAAAGCCATGGAAAGAATTATCATGGAGACGATCTATAGAGATATAGTAAACCTTCAAACACTGGACCCAACTCAGTTTGGTTTTGTCAAGGGCAGATCATGCTTACTCAACTTGGTGGACTTCTTTGAGGAGGTCACCAAAGCAATGGATGAGGGCAAAATCATTCATACTGGCTACCTTGACCTGGCCAAGGCATTTGACACAATAACCCCACTTGGGAATTATTGACAAACTCAAGAGGTTATGTACAAACCCATATATCACCCGGTGGATAGTCAACTAGCTCACAGACAGGACCCAGGCAGTTAGAATTCGGGAGTCCACCTCTAAAAAGAGGCCAGTCACAAGTGGAGTCCCTCAAGGATCAGTCCTTGGACCGCTCCTTTTTGGATTTACTTCTCAGAAGTCAAGGCCAATTTCAGTGGTCTCTGGCTGACTAAATTTGTACATGATTTCAAATTAGGAGCTGTCAATGAATCTCACACTGACACAAATGTTCTCCATGAGGGGCTGACACAGAGAAACAACTGGTGTTGGAGCCATGGACTACAACTAAATGCCTAGTATCCTTTGGGAAGTCATCCATCCTTGGTAACTATCATATTGACAAAACACCCCTGTACATTTGGTGTCGTACAGGATTGCCAGTTAATACTTGAGTAATGAAATTTGCCCATGAATATGGTATTGGGTTGGATGGTGAGTATTTCCAATAAGTTTAAATACATGGTATGGGTTTCTTGGCTCATACAGGGGGCCCTATAGCTTGCAAGGAAGTGGTACTGGATTTTGCCTATGGTGATTTGAACACAGAGTGGCTCAAGTTCATCTTAATCATTTTAGCTAACAAAGCTTTCTGATGCTTTACCATACTCATCACTATTCTATCTCATAGTACAGTTTATGGAGTATCATTGCTTTATTTGTGGTATGCATTATATAGTGACTTTCTATAAACGCAAGACAGTAGGATTTTAAAGAAACAATTTATGTATTTATTTATTTATCCTTTGTTGACTTTGTTACCTGGGTTAGCCCACTGGGCTTTTCTTTTCAGGGAAGACCCAAGGTGGCATTTATAGTACCATGGGAAATTTGGTCAGGGTATCAGGGAACTACCCCCACTCTTTTCTGTGTTGAGCAGCTGGAGGGTTGTAACCAGAAGAGGATGAGATGGAAATGGAGGACGGTGGTGTAGAGCAATTGCTTAGTGAGTATGGCACTGATGTTCTTGATGATGGTTTGGTGTCAGAACATGGGCAGAAAAAGATTCATTACTCTTTGGATAGAAATTGTGTGGATAGTGTATTACCTCATATTGAAATTACTGAAGTTCAACAACCTAGTTTTGGAGGATGAGATTTTGATCAACATTATAGATGAATCATAACCATCCAATGAAGTGGCTGTTTCTTGGTCAGATAGGCCACCAGAGAACTTAAACGAGGAATTTAAAATGTCAGGTAATGTATTCCCGGGCAGCATGGATGCAGTGGTCTATGTGAATGAGAAAAATGTGACTTTTAATAAGGTGATGTTACAGAAACTATAGTTGAAAAGCAAACAGATTTACTTATTCTGATGCAACAGTAAAAAGAGTGAATAATAATCAGGGTATTTGGCATGTGCAAAGACTTAAACTGGTTGCAATAAATGAATCCAAAAAAGAAGAGACTATAGACAGATATTTCACATTGGATAACATTATTAGTTCTTTGGGACTTAAGCCTGAAGCAATAAGAGCATTTAATCACATTAGAACTGAATATTTTTGGAAGTCCTTCTATTCTGCATAGCTTATAAGCAAAGGGATTGTGTCTAGGTCTAAGGATGTCATTGGCCCCTTTGCTCAGCCCTCATTAGGACAATCAATGAGTATAATGCCTACTACAGCATGCATGTATTCAGACACATGCAACAGATGGAGCACCCCAGAGCTACCATTCTAAAAGGATACAAAGCCCTGTCACTATACTTAGTATCCTACAGACTGCTAAAAGGTGACCTGTATCTGGCATGCAAGGCATCTTGCGACCCATTACTGATGGATTTGCTGAATATTAGCATTCAAATTGCATCAGAAACACTGGTTCTAGGGATATAAACCGCTTCTGGAACATCAAAAGAATGGTTTACGGAGATAGGTACATGTCACATAGGATACAGCTGCAACTCCCCATCTATGTAAAACAAAGTTCATCCCTGTCCATATTAAAGCACAATTTAGATTGATGAATGGGAAACAAAAAATGTACTCCTGAACTGCAATCTGTACTGCTAGTTAACAGAAGCAGCTCCTAAATGCTTTATACCATGCATGTCCCCTTAAATTATCTATGATATGATCCCAGTTATTCTCATTATGGGTATTATATAATTATTTGTCACAGAATGGGAAGGCCAATCTATAACCAAATGGGTTAGTTTATTTTGAGCATAAAAAGGGAAAATGGCTAGGCTTAAAATGGCCCACAAGGCTAGCTAGCCTAGTAATTACCTATGAACCCATAACTGACTTTTGAGACTTTTGATATATATCTCAAAAAATCGTGACAATATTTGAAAAAGAATTCTTTTCTGTTTCATAGAATGATTATGTAGCTTGGGATATGAAATAATGTTTAAAATAAAATTGCAGCTACAGTTCCGAACAGCAGACAAAGATAATAATAAAATAAGACTATATTTATTTCAAAATAAAAAAGTACTGTGATGACTGAAAGTTATGGAACTGGGACTGGGAAATTATGGTGAATTTGGATGTGAGGGCATTTGCCAAGTCTGCAATTATTAATGGAAAAAAGGGGGATGTTAGGATATGCTGAACAACCAAAAACATGTTTTAACTGTGGTTCTGGAGAACATTTAATCAGTAAATGTCATAAATGGAGTTGTTTTTAATTCAGGGAAATGTGATAATAAAAAAGGACTGCTTAATGAATTGTCAAAAATGTAATGAGATGGGGTACTTTTGGTTGGATTGTCATACAAATGTGGATGGGAAAGAATAAAATGCTGAAAATATTTCTTTAAGTGAAAAAGAAGGGAATGAATTGGGGAAAATGCTAAAGCTGTAATGTTAGAGAAAATGGAAGGTTATGGTGAAAATATTAATTTACTTGTGTGTTTAAGTCAAGATGTGTGATAGTGCAGGAAAAAAGATGTAGAAAGGGCTACAGTAGGAAAAAGAGTTGAAAAGAAGAAAATTAAACCAATGAAGAAAGAACCAGCAAAGAATGAGTTGATAATTTCTTTGGATGCTAATAATATAATTAACAATAACAGAGGATGAGGTGTAATTAGTGTAAGAAGTAAATAAGTGATTTTATTTCTGTAACTGATATTAGATTATTAAATAAAAAAATAGGGGACAGGTTGAGGTCATAATGAGTTGAGAATTAAGGTGGAGTTTTGGAGAGGATGTGTGTTCTGGAATTGTTCATAGGTGTGTACTAGGCTAATGGCCCTGGAGCCTTTGCAAGCCTAGCCCCAAAAAAATTGCCCAGGCACTATGCCACTTGAAGTTAGTTCACAGTGCTCCTATCCAGTAGAGAAACTGGAGTGATCCCTATGGTGAACTTTCTGTTACCCATCCACTTGTCAAGATTTCTCTTGAAGAGGGTCAGCAAGGTGCTCTGCTTGACATGAATGAGAAGCTTATTCCAGAGTATGGGCAGTCTTTGGGAGATGAACCTGTCCCTCCAACATGTTCTGTTAATTGTGGTAATGAGGTTGTGATCTCTGGAGCGTGTGGCATGGGGGGATTGGGATTTCCTTAGGTGTAGCATTTCAAGTAGGGCTGGGTTGGACATGGCTTTGTAAGTCAAGCAGAGATTACCTCTAAGCAGACAATAAGAGACTGAGAGCAGCTGAAGTTTCTTGAGTCTATGTAGGACATGTGTTTAAGGCCTAGGATCCTTTTTGTGAGATACTTTTGTGGCCTCTCCAGCTGTTGTAGGTGTCTGGTCAGGTACATGCAAAACAAGGCATTATATTTTATGATTGGTCTAATGAGGGAGGAGTAGAGAGGGATAATGACCTCTTTCTTCCTGGATGTGAAACCTTTGGTTATAAAATGTGCCACGTAGAAGGACTTTCTGATTACATGGCAGTGTGGTGGTTGAAGGTGAGGTAGCTGTCGACCTGGGTGCCCAGATCTCTTATGGCCTCTTCAGTGTTCAGTGGGCTCCCATCAACATGGTAATTCATGGGAACTGAGTTTTTCCCAAAGGGGATGATAACGCATATTTTGGCATTAGGCTTCAGGCCATGGTTCCGACACCAGTCATTGGTCTCAGAGAGGCCCTTTTGTAGGATGTCTGCATCACTTGGGGAGTTGATAATGACTCCTAGCTTGCAGTCATTAGTGAACTTGGTCAGCCAGAGTCCTTCTGTGTTGGCCTCAACTTCTGAGAAGTAGATGCCAAACAGGAGAGGGCCCAGGGCAGAGCCTTGTGGCACTCCACTCATGACTGGTCGATAGTCTGACTTGGAATCTGCAACTTTCACTATGTGGGTCCTGTCTGTGTGCCAATTTTTAATCGACCTAGTGATGTAAGGATTGATACCTAAGTTTGGTGAGTTTATCAATGGTACCTGAGTGGGGAATGGTATCAAAGGCCTTGTGCAATAACTCATGATAAGGAGGCCTTGAAGCTGTGTATTAGATTTTATTATTGTAAAACCTGGGAGATGTGTGATTTGTGATGTAAGAGAGGCTAATTATGTTTGGAGAATGATTAGTGTGTATGTTTTCACACAAATAAAGAAGAGGGAACATTTATTTTGAGAACTAAAGTAATATGAAGGTATAAATATGGACATAATTATGGTCAGGGTAATTTAACTTTAATTTGAGAAGGCTGGTAGTCCTAGTAGTCAGGATCAATAAAAGTATCTTAAGTTGTAGAAGAATGATTAAGGCTTGAATAATGAGTGTAGGAAAAAAGAGAGGAAATATTACTACTGAGATAGATTAGTAGTTTTATCAGAAGAATTGCAGGAAAATACTGTGCAGACTATTGATGTTGAATTTTTAGATCATTGTGCTATAAAATCAATTATATCTAGCAGGGGAATTAATAAAATCAGAAAAAGGGAATAAGATTATATGGGGAAGCTGTAAAAGAAAAAAAATGGTTTAAAAATTAGATGGATAACCTGTAGAATGATCATTTAACTTGTTAGATTTTTATGAAGACTTACATAAATGGTGGGCGGCTTATAAAGAAATGTATAAAAGGGAGTATTTAAGGTTAGGTTTGGTCATTAGAAAACAGAAATGTGGAAAATTAATATGTGGATATGAGAAAATGTTAACTGAAAGTGAAGAAGAAAGAATGAAAAAGAGTTGAATAATCAAAATGTAAAAAAATAAATACATTCATTGATGTTTAAACAGAAGCATTTGTTAAAAAGGAGAAGAGAGGACATGTCTCTTTTTTTTCTGGGGAAAAAGAATACAATTTTGAGGAAGGAAAGATTACTTGTACCAGCAATCAAAGGAAGATGTGTGTCACGATATGAGAGATATAATGAATAAAACTGATATGTATGGTTATACAAACCAGAAAATACATACGGAGGAAGAACTATTTTGGAGAGTGTGGCAAAATGCTGATTATTTAAATAAAAATAGGTAAAATGCTAAGAATGAAGAGCTATAAAATGTTGATATCACCTGAACCTGATGGGTTCAGGTAAGGTGATATTTAGAATCATGAATAATTGGTTGAAGAGAGAGGAATAAAAAGTACGTTATTTTAAGGGATTGTACAGTTTATGTACAAAAAGGTTAGAGAACAGAGATAAGAAATTCAAAGCTGTTAACTTTAAATAATATAGATTATAAAGCTTTTATGAGAATAATGCAAAAAAAGTAAGTGCGATTGTTGGACAGGTTGTTGGGGAAGGGATATGTCACATTCTGGGGAAACATGTAAGGATATGATGATAATAGTAAGGAAAGTAGTAGATAGTATTAAAAAGGAAATGGAAGTGGTAGTGTAGCTGCATGTGATGTACTGAAAGCATATGATTTGATTAGTCATAAATGTATGTAAATGTAAATGGATGGTTAAGTACGGAAATTAAGATTGTTAGAGGATTAATGCATGGTTGTCCCTTTAGTAGCACAATGTTTGCATTAGTTATGAATGCAATAACTGAAATGGCAAAAGTAAGATTTGGTGAAGGGAAACAAATTTTGAGCCAGAGGTGAATATTTCATTGTATGTGCCCAATGTACAAGATTGAATAATGAGTGTAGGAAAAAAGAGAGGAAATATTACTCTGAAATCTCTCTCACTTGACTCTTTGGCATTATACTGGTTTGACTCTTATTTGAAAGATAGAAAACAAGCAGTCCTCTGGGACAGCCATATAGCCTCTCAGCTCCCAGTCACTATCGGTGTCCCTCAAGGATTCATCTTAGGGTCCCCTTCTCTTCTCCATATTTATAAATAACATGTCTAATTCACTCCCGTCATCCACTTGTATTCAGTATGCTGATGATTCAACTCTCATCTGTTCTGCTTTATCTCCAGAAGAACTTCACTCTTCCACCCAAAAAGTCTTTATGGCAGCAGAAAAATGGTTCCAACATATCTGTCTCCTCCTTAATCCCAAAAAAAACAAATTACTACTTTTCACCCCAACCCTTAAATCTGTCCCTATCTCCTTTTCCATTGTGTCTGACAATGGCACTATCATTAAACCTGATTGTTCCACTAAACTACTAGGCGTTATAATAGACAATCAACTAAACTTTGACTGCCACATTGATCTAACCATCAAGGCTGTTAATAAAAAGATAGGTGCCCTCTATAGACTTAAGACCTTTCTTACTGCAACCACCAGAGTGTCTCTTGCCCAAACTCATCTCATCTCTACACTTTGTATGCCTCTCCATCTTTTATCAACATTTTAAAAGCTAACCTTCAGAAACTTGCCACAGCCTACCATAGTATTGCCAGGTTTGCCACAGGTTCCCCATTTTGTACTCACCATTGTCTTAATCTCAAAAACCTTAACTGGCTTGAACTTCAAAATCTAATTCTCCTACATCAAATAGTCATCATATATAAAATTCTCCATTACCCCTCTAATACATCCATACTTGATAACCTCATTGCCCCATACAAGAATCTTACTTCCCTTCGCTCAGCCAGCAAACTTCTAGTAGCCACTCTCAAATCTCATAATAAAGCAGGTGACTCCTTATTTACTAATGCTATTGGCTCATACTGGAATAAACTTCCCATAGAACTGACCACTTTAGGCTCATATCACCTTTTCAAAAAACAACTAAGAAACTATTTTAAATCCCATTGGCTATACCCCTGCTCTAATCCTGACTGAGCTCAGCAAACAATCCCTCTCTACAGTCATCTTCATTCACTTCTACTTGCCTCTATCACTACTTCTATCCCTCCAGTGTAGTGCACCTAGCGTCCCAATGCTTATTAATTTTCCTATACTATCTTTTCTCCTTATACTTGATATATTACTGCAACCTGTCATCTCTCCTTTTATTTAATCTAGATGCTGATCCCTACTGTGCAAATCTCTATCTTAAAACTAGTGCCCTGGCACAAAATGTTTATCCTAATTTGTTAATAGTGTAAATATTTATAGACTCCTTACGTGTTACTATTTTCTCTCTTTCTCATTTTATAGCAGTCCTACTCTTGCAAATATTATGGGATAATGATTCCTCGCTATTGTTTAGTTCTTGTTAAAGTGCTTCTGCATTGTTACTATACTACATGAGAATATTTCTTTATTTGCTTATATGTTTGTATATTTTTGTTTATTGTAAGTCACTAGTATATAGTGGAGCTTTTCTCCTCGGGCCTCTGCTGAAAATGGACATGTATCCAGCCAGACTATCCCGGTCAACAAATGTAAAATAAAATAAAAAAATTGGTAATTATTGCAAATGAAAAATTATTGATAAAAGTAAGTATAATAGAGATAGGGTGGTGGATGAGTAAATCAGGCTAAAGGAGGACTAAGGGAATATATAAAATATATGGAGAAAAGCCCCTATCTGCTATGTTTTACTGGATACCTTTTGTGAATATCATTACTGCACTGCCATTACCTGCTGTTTTTACTGTATATATTTGGTCTTGTGAATGTATTTACTGCACTGCCACTATCTGCTATGTTTTACTGGATACCTTTTGTGAATATCATTACTGCACTGCCATTACCTGCTGTTTTTACTGTATATATTTGGTCTTGTGAATGTATTTACTGCACTGCCACTATCTGCTATTTCTACTGGATACCTTTTGTGAATATCATTACTGCACTGCCATTACATGCTGTTTTTACTGTATATATTTGTAAATAGTCTAAATGCTGCTGTGTACCAATCTAATTTTGTCAATAGGTCACCCATACAGTGGATGCTGGTGCTAGTTAACCTGTATTTGCCTACCTGTATTCACTTTTTTATACCCTCAGTGTTTTCTTTTGTACCTTCCTCTCTTTTTCCTAAGCATTGCTCTAAAATAATCCCCCCTCCTCTTTGTTTTTTCTTGTAGCACTACAGGACTCTCCCCTGCGGTTTTCTTGTGGCCACAGTACCAGCTACAGTGTGTTGTGTATCCTAACGTCTGCACCCATAACCATCGGTCTAGGAGCCAACAAACAGCTTAAACAAAATGTCCCTTGGAAGTATGTGTCCCTGTAGAATGTGCTATATGATGAACTAGTGTCTTGGTTAATGTTAGAGTGAATTATATAATAGCCTTTATAGTGCCCCCCTGCTAGTTGCCACATAAAGCAGATGCCAGCAGTCCTTGTTCTATCTCTATAGCTACCCTCAGCCTTTATACTGTTCCTGTGCTATTCTACCATTCTTACTTTTCTCCTCCCCGGACCTTAAGCCCATACCTGCTCTCACTGCATTTCTGCCTGTTCTTACTGACTATAGCCTCCCACTTACTACCTTGAAGATACTACTATCTCTACTTTGTTTTTCTCCTGCTCCTCGCTGCTAGTATATCTTCTCTCCCCCTCCTTTTCTCTCACTGTCTAGTCCATATCAGCCTTTCCTCTCTGACTTTCTGTAAGTATAACTGTCTATGTAATTTGTGCCCTATGTGGTCCTCCAAAACCTCTCTGCTCTTATATGTATGCAAAATATTCTCTTAGCAATACTATATACTCACCATCTACTTGCCCTCTACTCTCCTGATTGTTTCCAGGCAGACCTGCTTTCTACCTTCCTTTTGCTCTTCCTGCTCCGTTCGCCCTACGGGCTCACTCCGCTCCCCTACCCTGCCCCCAATTCCCACCCACCCCCAGTACATCTATCTTTATACCTAATAGGCCACTCCCTCCACCCATACCCTCCAGCCTCACCTAATTAACTCATCACTTATAACCCACCAATTACTCACTCCTATCTCACCTACTCTCCTGCTTAACCTATCTACTTCGCATAAAATCATAGTTCTTAAACAACTATCACTATTACCTCCCTAACATAGATACACTGCTGCAGTATTACTCTTGATATACATCATGTATACTAAAACATTAACCTTTACAACTCTGTTACTACTACCTATCTGCCTTTCCTACATACACTATCTCACCAGACCTCTTTATACTAATCACACACCCCCATCCCATTCTACCACCTCCCCACCCTTACAACTAATTCACTCCTCATTCTTCATATCCCCTAACCTCTACTCCCACAACAATTCCTTGCTCTTCAATTACAAATTCCTATCACACCCTAGAACCACTATTCAAATACACACCACTCCCAACCCAACACACTCCTCCAACTTCAAACCCAATACCAAGTTTCTTAAGCACCTCTCTTACCTCATACACCACACTATCTCCATACTTACCTCTGGAGATATACACCCAAATCTCGGCGCTTCTGCCACTCCCATCTCTCCCTCCCCATCTCCTGTTCCCCACTCAATTAGTAGGCCCCTCCACTTCACCGCACTCAATGCCCAAAGCATATGTAATAAAATCCCACAACTTCATGCCTGGCTCCATCATAACAAACCTGATTTTCTTTCCATATCAGAAACATGGCTCAAGCCACACATTAAAGACTCAGAACTTGCTCCACCTAACTACAGTATTATCAGACATGATAGAACTCATAAAAAAGGAGGAGGTGTAAGTCTCCTCTTCCCCTCGTCCCTCTCAGTCACCCCCTACTCTAAACCTGTCCCCAATTTTGGAAAAGCTGAATTACTTTTAACCCTTCGTCAAGTAAACAAACATAAATCCATCTGCATAGCCACTCTTTACATCCATCCTGGGGATGATATCCCTGTCCTAGAAGACATTCTCTCCTGGCTCTCATACAATATCACAAATGAAACTATAATCCTTGGAGATGTTAACATTAACTGGGAAAACATACAATCCCCATCCAACTCCATCAATATAAATCTTTATAACTTCACACAACTTATTAACTCCCCAACCAGACCCACCAAAGACCTCATATCTGGCAGCACCTTAGACTGGATTCTAGTTTCCCACCCACACTACTACTCCAAGAGTGGTACCCTTCCTGATCCACTTGGAGAACATCTCCCCACTTTTGCCCTTCGCCTTCCCGTCTTCCTTCAACTATCCCACTCCTACATCACTACTCGCCTCTTAAAAGACTTTAACCACAATGCTTTCTCCGACACTCTAAAAAGAACCAACTGGAATCCATTAAGAACTTTATACCTTGATAACGCAGTTACTTACTTCAATACAACCTTCCTAGGCTTGCTTGACTCCTTTGCTCCATTAAGAACTAAACGCATAAAAAGTAAATCCGTCCCTTGGCTAACTAGGAACACCCTAATTACTATGCAAAATCGTGATAAAGCCTGGAACCACTATCACAAAACAAAAACTTCCATTTCCTTTAATGAATACAAAATACTTTGCAACAAAGCAAAAAAACTCATTAACACCGACCGCAAAGCTTATTTTTCCACTCTCCAAAATAAACACAACAATAACCCCAAGAAATTCTGGGATGGCATCTCTTCCCTTCTAAGCCCAGGTAGAAAAGAAAACCCATGCCCTGACCCAAATGCCTCAGACTCAGATCTAGCTACCCAATTGAACTCATTCTTTATTGACTCCATCTCTAAATTAACATCATCCTTTACCACAAAACTACCAGCCCCCCAGCAACCTCCTCAGAACCCCTTCTCTCAAAACTTCAGTACCTCCCAATGTCCTCACTTCACCACAAACCCTATTCCCATCTCTACTATAAAAAAACTTCTTCAAAAACTAAAACCATGTTCTAATGCTCCCGATGAAATACCCTCCTTCTTCATAAAAACTGCTGCAGAAGCCATTGCCTACCCTATCAGCATCCTAATAAATCAATCTATTTATGAATGCCATGTTCCCCAGATTTGGAAAAAGGCCTACATTATTCCACTCCACAAAGGTGGCAATAATAATGACATCTCCAACTTCCATCCCATCGCTATCCTATCCCCCATCTCTAAAATTCTCGAAAAATGCTTCCACCTACAACTCCTACCCTATCTCATCAATAATAACCTACTAACTTCCACTCAGCATGGATTCCGTCCTGGCCATAGTACTACCACAGCTGTCCTCTCCTTCCTTGAAACTGTAAACAAGGCCCGTGACTCTGGTCTCATCGTTTCCACCCTCCTCTTAGACCTCTCTAAAGCATTCAACACCATCTCTCATAACCTTCTTCTTACTAAGCTCTCCAAACTACACTTATCCCACTCCTCTATTAACTGGTTCACCAGCTACTTATCAGATAGGCCACAAGCAGTCAAGTGGAAAAAAGCAATTTCCCCTTTCCAATTCACAGCCACTGGTGTACCCCAAGGCTCAATTCTAGGACCCCTTCTATTTAACATCTTCATCAATGACTTCCACCAGGCCAGCCCTCACTCTAAACCTGTTCAATACACAGACGATTCAACAATAATCTGCTCTTCCTCCTGCTCATCTACACTAATGAAAGTTACCCAAGAAGCATTCTCTGCCACAGAACTATGGATGCTTCAGAATCATTTAGCACTAAATGCTAATATGACTAAACTGATATTATTTTCCCCCTCCAGAAGCATTACCCTAGATAAACACTCTTTCCTTATTACCAGTAAAGATAACACTTCTCTTGAAACTGTCTCTATTGCCAAACTCTTGGGTATCCTAATTAATGACCAACTAAAGTTTGACAACCATTTGCAGGCAAATATTAAATAAACTCACAAAAAATTAGGCATGCTTTACCGCCATTACCAATTTATCTATCCCCCCACCAGGATCACTCTTACTAACACTTACCTAACCCCATCCCTACTATATGGAGCCTCTATCCTTACCAATCTGCACTCCTCCCTCAAATCTAAACTCTCCTCCTGCTACTATAAGATCGCAAAATTCGCAACTGGCCACAGATCCAACACCCATCACTGTACCTCCCTACACCAACTGAAATGGCTTGAACTCCCCAATTATCTCATCTATACACAACTCATCCAAGCACATAAACTTATATTTAACGCCTCCCTCGGCCCCTCCCTCATCTCAACCTTTAAAATGCATCTTCCTAACAGATGCCTACGATCCAACCAACAAAATCTAATTGAACTGCATAAACCCTCCCACCCACCTGGCAAACATCTCCTTTCCTTCTGCCTCGCACGCCACTGGAACTCCCTCCCACCTCTCATCCGTACCACCAGTAGCCTCTCTGTCTTTAAATCTCTTCTCCACTCTCACCTAACATCACTGCGGGAATGCTCTTGCTCTCATCCTACATAATATCTCTATCTATAATTCCTCCCTACCTCAAACACTTCTGTTGACACCTTCTTAGTAACTGTCTCTCTTTATTCCTCCTTAAAACATTTATATTGGGGTACTTTGCACTACCTTTTACAACTGAACAAACTCAATTATTAACACTGTGATTCTTTTTCTACCCTGACATTGACTATTCCTAAAATTGTAATACTGTTCTACTCTGACATTTAACATTGGGATATTGCATCTACCCTGCTATTGATCATTGCTACAACTCTGATACTTTATCTACTCTGACATTTTATTTTCTAAATTCTCTTAACCTCTGCATCAGTATCTAGTAGATTCACAGTTATGTCTTCTTAGTACTCTGTGTAACTTAGAATTATTTTTTAATATTTTTTGCAACACTGTAATTATAACTAGTTGTATTTTTTTTTGTAATACTGTTATTATAACTAGTTGTATCTTTGGAGCTTTTCTCTCCAGGACTCCATTGAAAACGGGCTCCTCAAGGCCCAATGGACCACCCTGGTAAACAAATTGCAAATAAATAAATAAATAAATAAAAATTGTAGGTATATATTTTTCTATGACATAGACAAAATTGTTAGGAGTTAAGTGTGGAGAGCATAGAGTAGTTAAAGAACAATTGGAATGCATTTTTTTAAATCACAAAAACAGACAATATGTGGAAAATTTTTCAGTTAGCCTATTTTAAGAAGGTTTATTTAATTTATTCATACATACTGGAAAAGTGTTTCATTGTTTTTTTTTATTACTGATAAAAATGGAGAAAGAATTGTCACAGATTATATTTAGTTTTATAACTGAATCTAGACTGAATGCTACTAAAAGGGGTAGTGCACTCTAGGGAAGAAGAAGGAGATTTGGGTCTGAAAATCCTGTAGTTTTTATTGTAGCTTCTTTACAAATTTTTGGATAATTTATAAAATAAAAAGTGAAGAGAAAGTTTGTGTGTGGATTTGTTGAGGTATAAATATAAACAAATTTGGGAATGTGACAGAAAGAAATACAAGGGAAGGGTTTTATGAAACAGGATATTATGATATGATCAAACAATGGGACTTAAATTGGAAGGAAATGTTAAGAATAAAAAAAGAATGGTATGAAAATATAATGGAAACATATTATTATGTAAAGTCCAGTGAGAAATTAAAGAAAAGAAGTTAGGAAGATAATAAAAGAAAGATTAAAAAGATTTAAAGATGATTTGCAAATTCATTTTTTTGTGGAGATTAATGTTAAAGAACTTTCCATAAAAGCAGATGAGAAGGATAAGCAATTAAAATACAGATTGTATACTAACTGCAATATTGAAGAATCAATGGAACTTTTTGAGACGTTGTAGGATAAAGGAAGTATGGATTTTATGTAAAAATGAGTTACATAAAGATGTAGGTAAAATATAAGTATGGATAAGTTTGTATATGGGCATTATGAAGGGGATGAGAAAAGAAAAGTAGATATAATGGACAAAATGACAATTAGCATAATTTGGATTACTTGGAACATGAGATGCAAAGAATTGCTATATAACCAAATATGGGATGACTGGAGAGTTGTTAATAAAATAAAAAGGTAGAAGTGGAAATGGGAGTTGGGGTGTTGGCATGAAAGTTTTTTCAGTAAGATGAGATATATATTAATTTATTTATTTATTATTTATTTATATAACATTTGTTGACCAGGAAAGTCAGACTAGGCCAGAACCTATTTTCAGTTGCAGCCTGGGGAGAAGGAGAAACGCTCCAGGTGCATATCTCTGGAATGTGGGAGGACACCAGAGTACCCAAAGGAAACCCATGTGAATGCAGGGAAAACATGCAGACTCTACACAGAAGGCACCCCAGATGAGAATCAAACCAGAAAACCTCTTGCTGTGAGGCAACAATGTTAACCACGGCACCACCCAATATATTATATTTTATGATCAAAATATTTGTGAATGAATATGTTTGTAAGGGTGTGCATATAAAATAAAGCCTTTGCTCCTTTTGATAGGTGTTGTAGGTTCTTTTACATCCACCCAAGCTACCACCAACTCAAGTAGATGGGACTTCGGTTTAAGGTCTCATTCGAAGGATGGCACACTCAGGAGTGCCCCCCCCCCCTTATGCTGCACAGCAGTGTCAGCAATCCATCTACCTGGTGTGGACTAGACCCCACAACCTTCTGCACCAAAGACAGGTGTGCTAACTGTTGCACTACTGACACTGCAAAATGTTCTTAAATCTTCTATTTACTTAAACTGCACTTGAGTTGTGCGATTACAGTCAGTGGATCACGACAGTTCTGGTGGTACTATTAATTTGCTGCTCTAGACCTGTCCATATTAAATAGTTATATATGGTTTCAAAATAACAAAATGCAATGCTGCTGTCAGTACATCATGGAATTACAGTTTAGATCACTTTATTAAGAATGATTGAGCGCTTTTGCCCAGAAATATGTGGACTTCATCAGAATTACACTGAATACAGAAAGGGGGGGGTGTATATACAAAACCTAAAGCTCAATTAAAACCAATTAAGACAATTAAAACATTAAAATCAAGAACCCAAAGATTTAAAGGGACCAACTCAAGAAATATAAGAACATAGTTTACTTGCTTAAAAATATGTAAAAACTGTTCAACAAAATCCCACAATGATATAAAAACTTTGTAAAGAAACTGTCATAAAAAATCCCAATGATAAATTACTTAAAAAATTAAATAAAATCAGTCCTTAAATATAATATTGGCTGAAGAGAAATATTATCAGTAATGCCTAATGGATATGAAGCAGTCAACATAAGTTACAATTTGATTTCTTTTACTTCCAAAAGGCCCTTGTCATCATGCTACTATAAAACAACTCCAAACCTCTGTCTTCAGGAATAGAGGTAAATAAATCAATAACATTCACTGTAAGAAAAAAGAAATCCTTTAACCATAAATCACTCCTGAAATATGATGTGGGCAAAACAGACAGAGCCCTCTGAAATAGAATTTATGAGCGTTTATATCAAATTAGTAAGCAGAATTCAAGCAACGCCATAGCTAAACATCTTTTGAGCAGCCCTAGATGTTCTAGGTTTAAATTTGCCATTTTAGAAAAAAATAAAGATTGCCTTGGGGGGGGGGGTGTTAAGGCCCTTTTGGAAGAAAAAGAAATAAGTAATTTATCACTGGGAACTTTTATCATAGTTTTAATATCATTGTGTGCTTTTATTGAACAGTTTTTACATATTTTTAAGCAAGTAAGTTATGGTCTTATATTTCATGAGTTGGTCCCTTTAAATCTTTGGGTTCTTGATTTTAATGTTTTAATTGGTTTTAATTGAGCTTTAGGCTTTGTATACAAGTCCCCCGTTTCTGTATTTAGTGTGATTCTGATGAAGTCCACATATTTATGGATGATGTCGCTCAATCAAATTTTAATCTTAATAAAGTGGTCTAAACTGTAACTCCATGGTGTACTGACTGCAACATTACCTTTTGTTGTTTTTGTTTGCCTTATTTTTGGTACCACTTCATGTATTTTATTCTATTTAGTTATATGTGGTTTGACAACATGCTTGTATTAGATATGACATTATGCAGCACATCAGAGATTAAAAGCTGCACATTTGTAGCACAGTGGTATTCTGAAGATATGCCAGGTTGATGAAGACATATCAGCTATTAAGGTTAGCCAGGTGTTTACGATGTGCATAGGATTCTGTCTTGCATGTTTATGTGGATTTTATCTGCAGCCTGTTAGAACAGATGACAGAATATTAGTATCACATTGGAAAACATAACAGAGTACATATTTTATTATTGCATGACATTTTTTTATAAACAATGGTTATCCAGATAAGTTGGACTTTAGCCCAGGACTATGGAATGATGAACCTTTCCTGCTTATATGCTTAATCATCAGTTCTGGTATAGAAGTTAAAAGATGCATATTGCAGGAGCAAAAAGGTACTATGTGAAAGGGTTATATATAATTAACAGCATTGAGCTAGGCAGCCATATGCAATGTATGGGTGTTAGGTTTACAAGGTACTTGGGGCTTACTGTGAGGGTAGTAATCCAGATAGGACTATACGGTCTGCACCATACAGTCTCTGTGTGATCACAAATCTTTACATTTTGAAGACAAGTTGCACAGTGTTCTGGGGAATGGCTGCATGTAAAGTAGAGCATAGATGCAAATATTAGCACTCAGGAATGAGCAGCGCAATTCAGAAGCATACTGACTTATCTTGTGTCAATTACCCATCCTACCCTTAGTGCTTATGTGCATCACATCTGTGCATAATGCCATGTGGTTGTCACATGGCATTGTACTATATTCCCAACCCATACTAAACAATGCTCTTTTTAGTCTAACTCAGGAATGGAAGTGGTACCAGTGTGTGTGTTGCAATTGTGGTTCAGGAATCATAAGCCATGCATACATCAGTATGCAGTGGACTGCTTTGTGCTGCTGCACTTCTGCACCAATAACATAATGTGCTCTTTGTTCACAACTTTGCCTTTCAATATAGAGGTTTATGAATTGTACCACTGCAGTTGTTCATGCTATGTAGCCGACTTGCATATGCAAACTGCACCAGCAGCTTGCTAGATATGCAATAGTAATTCATGTCTACAGCAATACTGAGCAGTTGCTTCTTCTTGCATTTCTCTCTGTATTGACCAAAAGTAGTGTGGACCATGTCTCTGAGTCTTACTTTTTATTCTTTAACTAATTTCTTTGTGAACTGACATATGTATTGGCCTCTTTCTTTTGTACTGACTTGCATGATTGCGCAAGCAAAATTTTTCTTTGACTAGAGGTGGTGCCATCACACAGGTATCTGTCAGAATTAGCTATTTAGTATGACCTGTTTTAAACCTGCATTGTTCAATCACCTGGTTTAATTTGTTGGTCTTTGATAACTAATTTGCATGACAACCATTGTCTGCTAACTAATTGTCAGTTATGACATTGTGGTTACTGCAAATTAGTCTCATATCAAAACTACAAGGCAGTGTAATAGGCGCATTGGTGATTTCTAGGCAATGACCCGAGGGGACCTTTTTAATCCTAGCCATGCTTCCTAAATGTATCAAACAAGTTTTGATACTCTAGGGTAATTTCACGGTGTATATGTAGGCTTGGGCATGAGTGGTCAAGCATTTACAGGCTGCCTCAGTCTAATAGAGACATAGTTGCCCGACCACAGGTAAAGTTTCTATTCCTCATACACTGGTCTAAGTTACACTTGTATCAGGTTTCAAAATAGCTCTGCTTTACATGGATGGGAAGCCGGTCCCAGAGAAGGAGTAGTCCCTGAGACATATAACTACCCCTCCAACATATTTTATTTATGTTGCAAATGAGGTATAGCTCCATAGATTTGGCAATTCTTATGCTACTTGTTTTGTGGATGTGCAAGTGTTCAGAGCAGGATTGCAGGATGTTTTGTAGGCCAGGCAGAGATCGCCTCTAAGTAATCTGTAGGAGACCGAGTACATGGATACGGCTGTGAGGAGATCCACACAAGACATGCTGTTTATGCTCTGTATTCTTTTTGTAGACATTCCAGTTGTTGCATATGCCCTGCTAAGTATATACCAAATGACTGGTCTTATAATGTCCGAGGGGTTTGTATCACAACACTGAAGAAGTAAAACATTGAATGACATAACATTGAACGCACAATATTGAAAGCTGACAATCTCAAAAGCTGACAACTTCAAAAACGGCAATCCCAGACTGTCATAGTTGGCCTTCGTACACTCACACACCCTGATGTCACTGAGAACTGCTTCATGTGAATATATCACCTCCACTGTGGTGTGATCTTGGAGTTGGTATATTTAAGTAGGGGGTGTGTGGGGGGCACAGCTCCCCATGTTGGGGGGGTAAGAAAGAGTTTGTAGTGTTTGTGTGTTCTGTGTTGTGTACTGGAAGAATCATTGTGTGCTGCTTTGGCGGATGGTGTTGTGACGAGGAAAGAGGTGTGGTTTTGTTTGCTACAGTTAAGTTTCAGGTTACACGGGTAAGCAGATGGCCAAGAGTTTGGTTTTCGAAATTTTACGCTTTCGCTGTTGTCAGCTTTCGATATTTTGTGTTCGATGTTAAGCTGTTTGATGTTTTACTCATTCAATATTCTGATATAAACCCATGTCCAAGAACAGCAGAACCATGACTGCTTTCTGTGGTACTCCTTTTTATATTAAATTAATTCCATGGGGCAATTTTATTAGCAGGCAAAATAAATTCTCCAAAATGCAGCCTTGATTTCAGAGTAAAGTACAAAACAAGTGCATATTTAGGACAGTCATGGAGTATGTCATCGCTTAGCATATTTGGGAAAATCATGGAGTATGTTTTCCATTTATTGGTCCAAATTAATCCCCATTCACCCACTACAGTTCACTTTACAAATCCCTTTTCAAAAAATGAATACTGCTGCAGACTATGCTAAATGCCTTTTTGTCTGTTTACCTATCTAATTATATATCTCTGGTAAATAATGCTACTATAAAAAATCTCCTTGTCCACCCACTGCTCTTACCACTTCTTCCCAATATCCTCTTATCAAAAACTGTACCATCATCATGATCACCTCTACATCATCTTGGGCCTCCCGCTACAGACTCACCCACTGAGCTCTCCCTAACCTCATATTTACTTTTTATAGTTCTGAAGCAGAATGTTTGACCTTGCACCTGAAAACATTCCCACTCCTTGGCAGCTAGCAGCTTAAAGATAAGATCAACGTTATTCTTATTTTCACATTTTCTCTGGAGCTTTGAACAAATTACAATAATGTAAACATTTGTTGACATCCTGAGACCAAACTTTTTATGGTGGTGTATATAGATCCCTGTATCATAATCTTTGTAATTGTGCACTTTTTTCAGAAAGCAGCATTTCCACGAAATGTAAATTGACCTTTTTAGGCCTACTCTCACATAGATATTTCATACTTCATAACATTTTATTTATTTATTTGTTTTACATTTGCTGACTGGGATTGTCTGTCTAATCTGAAGAACCCTTTTTCAGCGGAGGCCCAGGGAGAAAAGCTCTAACATATTATACAATTTTCATTATAAATTAGCATTAAACAGCAATGTTAGATGATTATTACAAGGCATTATAGCAATACAATGTTAGATAGTGTCAATAATCAGGAGTATAGCAAAACTATTTCAAGATGTAGAAAAAGAAAATATGTCATTAAGATGAATAAAGTTTTTGGGGTAAGTGGTTACAAAAACCCAGTTTTATCATAATGTAGTTGCATGAAGGAAATACAATTACAATACAATGTTTCTGTGAGGCAATTTGCTTAATAGATTTTAGAAGACATTAGAAAGAGTAGTCAAGGAAGATTAGAGAGAACTAGTGAGAAGAGTGAGTTAAGGGCAGAAAGTAGATTAAGGTATGAGAACTAGGGGATGTTTAAGGAGGGAGGGAGCAGTGGCAGGACCAATGACTTTTAAAGTACTCTTTGGTGGTTTGTCTTAAATTGTTTAAGATTTATAAGGGTCCTGATTTCTAGTGGGAGCCTATTCCAGGCAATAGTGGGGGGATAGCTGTATATGTTGCATCCAAATTTAGACTTGGGTTTGTAGATATGTAGTAGGTCTGGGTTAGAGCTTCAGAGAGGTCTGGAGGGAGAATAATGGGAGATGAGAGGGGATAGTGCTGGGCAGTAGGAAGGCTGGTATAGGATAGAATGGATGATCTGGAGCTGAGAGAGAAGAAGCTGGTGGGGTAATTCAAGCCAGTTTAGGTGTTTTGGAGAGAGGCAGTGATGGGATTTGTAGGTTTGTTAGACAGCAAATCTAGCTACCTTGTTGTAGGTAGATTCGAGTTTGGTCAAGAGTGCTGAGTTAAAATTTGTGAGAATTTGAGAATTGTACATTAGACTGGGTAGAAGGTAGGTGAGAGAGAGAGTAATCTTGGCTTCAGAGGTAAGGAATTTCTTGTTACGGTAAAGGAGCCTAGTTTTGAATGAGTCTTTTTGATACAGTTATTAACATGCGTGTCAAACTTAAGCTGATCATGACTGAGATCTATCAGTGAGGTAGCTGGAGAATCATGCAGCAGTATCAGAGGAGAAGTTGAGGTTATGCAGTTTGTCCAGCAGAAGAGAGTGTGAGACAGTGTCAAAAGCTTTTGAGAGGTCCAAGTCATCCATGGCTATAGAGACAGTGTTGATGAAGGATAATAAAGGTGTAGTGGTGCTATGTTTGGGTCTGAAGCCATGTTGAGTGGGTGTAAGCAGATGTTCCTGTATTAGATACTGTATAACTTGTTGATGAATAAATTTTTCTAGTACTTTAGAAAGAGGGGAGAGGATAGCGATAGGTCTAAAGTTGGAGATATCAGAGGAGTTACCTCCTTTATGTATAGCTAGAGTGTAGCATTGTTTCCAGAGGGAAGGGACTTTAGATTCAGAGATAGAGCGATTAATTAGGATAGATACAGGGAGAGCAAGAGAGAAGGAATATTGTCAGCTGATGCTGAGCATGGTTTTAATTTAGAGAGTAGAGTTTTGACATAGCTAGTAGGTACAGGTTTGAGGGAGAAGGTATTTGAGGAGATATTATTAGGAGTAGGTACAGAAAAGTTGGAGATGTTAGTAGTAAAGGAGTTTGGGTTAGGGTTCAGTAGCTTAGATATTGAACTGATAAAATAGGTATTGAAGATTGTGGCAGTTTCTTTAGATGTCTTCTCTGGACATGGACTGGGAGAGCTAAGATTACTGGGATGTAATATTTGGTTAATAGAGTTCCAAAAAATTTTAGGATTAGATTTTTGGGCTGTGGGAGGTTTGTTATAGAAGTCTTTTTTATCTTTGTTTATGTGTTTTTTTGTTAGATTTCTGAGTTCTTTATATTTTTGCAAGTCTGCAGGGAGCTTAGTTTGTGACCATTTTTTTCTGTAATTTGTCTCTAGTTATCATAAGGGTACAAGTGGCTTTTGAAAACCACAGAGATATGATGGACTTAATTTGGACTTTGCGAGGGGGAGCAAGTGAGCCTAAGATACTAAGGAAGGTGAAGCTGAAAGCTAGGACTGCTTCTTCTAGTGGGAGTTGGATAAGGAATTTCCAGTTTACTTTAGAAAGGAGGGCATTAAAGGTTTCTGGATGGAAGTTAGAGAGTTTGTGACAAGTGATAAATCTAGGCAGTACTGAGAAGTGGGGAGTGAACCTAAGCACTTTTATAGGGGAGTGATTGCTCGGGGTGTTTGGTAGGGTTTCAGGGTTATGATATTTGGAAGGATTAGATACAAGTACCCTGTCAATAAGAGTACAAGATGTGTGAGAGTTGTTTGTATGAGTAGGTTGGGAGATTAGCTGTGTAAAGCCATATAAATTAATATGAGTATTAGAGTTTGGATTACTGAGAGTTAGCCAGTTAATGTTGACATCCCCAAGGAGGATAATTTCATTGGGGATGTGTTGAGAAAAGTATGAAAGAATATTTTTGAGCAGAGGAGTTTTGTCTCCTGGAGGAATATAAATGGCTGCTACTGTGCAGTGGTGTGGTTATTGATTTTAAGGTTAGCTGTAAGTAGTTCAGCAGGAGAAAAGGATGGAATAGGTTTCATAATACTTGTAATGGCGAGGTGGTTGGAGTAGAGGATGGCTACGCCACTCCCTTTTTTGTTTTGGCAATCTATGCAGAGTATATTGTAACCAGGGGGAGAACGTATTTATCAGAAGTTTGGAGTTTTAATCAAGTCTCTATTATGGTGATGACATCAGGGGTGTGGTAGGCTATCCAGGCATGGATTTCACTAACTTTGTTTAGAATACTACGGACATTCATAGAGTAAAAGGAAATATGCTTGTTTGGAGAGGATGAGGTTATTAAGTAGGGAGAGGTACAGTTATGCATGGTGGGGTGATGGATGGGTCCAGGATTTGGATGTATGTCTCCTGATAGAAGCAGGGCTACATGAAGGTGGTAAAGTCTGAATTTAAGTGGGTTGTAAGTCAAGTACTTAGTCTTGGTTTTAGATGCTTGAGAGTGAGGGGGGTTTGATTTTAGGCAGAGGGATGTTCATGGCAAAAATAGAGGAGGAGATTGTAATAGAGTACTGCAGAGATGAGAAGCAGTTAGTATGGGGATTAGTGGTATCTCTATGGACAGGTGGTAATGGAGTAGTACAAGATGTAAGAATTAGAAGGAGTAGTAATGGAGGCAAGAGAAAAATAGAGAGGGTTGCAAAAGCCATGGCCTAAGGTGGGGAAGTAGGATTGGGATGGAGTGAGGAGTGGGTAAGGGACTAGGAAAAGTAAGTTGTTGGACCTGTTAGAGAGTTGAAGTAAAATTTAAGTAAACAACCTGTAGGGAGAGTAGGAGATATGTAGGAAGGATGACTTGCAGCAGACTAAACTATGAAGTGTTAAGTAGCAGAAGGTAAGGTGTTTAGAATGTTTTAGCAGACAGGAAGGGGTGGAGTTAGGAGTGGAAGGGATTAGGTGGATAGGTATAAAGGAAATGATATGGGTGGGGGGTGGGAATGGGAGTGGTAGGTGAGCGAACTGAGCCTGAGTGTAGCGAGGGCAAACAGAGTGGGATGGGCCAGGAAACAGCATTCACCACAAGAAACAATCAGCAGGCCAGGAGGGAAACAGTAAGGAACACACAGTAAGAGTCAGCAGGTAAGTAGAAGAGGTGGGGAGGTGTAGACAGAGAAGGAAGAGATGTTATAGCGAGGTATACACAAGTATTTGCAGTAAGATAAAAACAGTTAAAAGGAAAACACAAACAGAAAAACAAAAACAGTATAGCTAACTAAGTGAGAGTTGACACTAGGGTAGTGACTAACTTATAGATGGCAAACATATACCCTTAGAGGAGTATTCTTTCAGACAACTTAAAGTTTAGTATTTAATTGAGTGAATATTTTCTTGTAACATTATTGAAATGCAACTTTTCTAGGGGAATAATGGAAAGTGTTATCTACAGGATCACACAGACATTAAGATGTGAGTCTTTAAAGTGAGTATTCTAATGTTTAAGTACTAACTACTATAGTTAAGAGCCTATTTCTCATTTGCATATATTTCATTATAATATTTTTAAAATTTAATATTTTAAACAAAATTTGCAAGATACCATCTATGGAAGCCTGCATCAACCTCCCAAATTCTTTTTCACTGCTTGTTTCCAGTGTCTTTCCTTTCCAACCTTTTAATTTATGTACTTTGCTCATTGTCCACCTCTTTCCATCTCCCAAATTTGTGATGTTGGTTTGCTGTTCAGGCGCACCCACCTTCCACATGCATCTTCAAAGCTTGTTTCCCAGGGTCACCCTTACTGACATGTCAATCCATGTTCACAGCTCATCATTTAAAAATGAAAAGTGGCCTGTGCCATTTCCTCAGACCTCTGTGGTCTGAAGTTTGCTGCTGTTCTCCAGTTACTATCTTTGTTATTTTTATCCATTTCTTTAGTCCTGGTGGGTTACGAATAAGTACTCTGTCTTCTTTTAACTGCCCAATGAAGTGCTGTTGGCTATTCTGATTTTCCTCTGTATAATATTTTTAGCTTTGCCCTTGCTCATGCTGAAGAGTCTAAAGATTTATTCTACTTACTCAGTAGTCAAATGACTGACCACATTTACCTATGTTCAAAAGTCTAGTATATTACAACTGTACTTGCCATTCTGCTAATTGACATTCTAGTGATAGACTATAAAGGACTATAAGGCAAATTAATTTGAGTACAATCTCAGTAAGCATGTATTACAATAACAGTGCTTATCTGTTAACCTGGCTATGACCAGTTCCTTGGCATGGAAGGATAAATCCACACCTATGACTGAGTTCAATTAGCAGACAAAGCATTGGAAAAGCTGTTTGGGGGAAAGACAGAACTGGCAAGGCAGAGTTTGCTTCCCTCTTTAACGTGAGAGAGACTTGTGATATATGTGGCATACATTCTGTTCTACATCTCTGGTGAATTACTTGCTTTCAAGGGAAGCATTAATGTCTGCAGAGACATGACTTGCACAAGTAGGACTCTTATCCACACAGAAGGACATTACTCGCTAACTCCTTGCATGCCAGTCAGTATTCATAGAGGGGAAATGACAGGGCAGAAAAGGAGCACAATTCTGATCTTTTAGGTGATAGTACTCCTTGCATAATTTAACCCTCACTCTTCCCTTCTAGAGGAGTAATTGGACCACAGAGCTTCTGCCAACAAAAGGGAATGAAAAGGCTGAATGCACAGGAGGGAGGCTTGATAGTCATTTGGGGATAGGGTGAAAAAAGAAAAGAGAAGAAAAAACTAGTACACATCCTACTGCAGTTTTATTCTTTATGAGTGCTGTGAAATGATTAATTGTGGAAAAGAAAGCATGGACAACTTACAGACACAAACAATGCATTTGAAAATATATTCATCAGACATAAATCACAAAAGTTCTGCTCTTCTTGGAGTTGAAAAAAGATAGCCATGTACCATGGTCTAGCTTATAAAATATATAAGCAGCCATTGTCATAGTTATGAACATTGTGATGGTCCCTACTCCAGGCCAGTAATCAAGGAGCCTTAATCCTCACCACTGACATTGGTGAGGGATAGCCATTAAGAACAAAATTTATTTATTTATTTTTATTTTATTTTACATTTGTTTACCGGGCTAGTCCAACTGGATACATGTCCATTTTCAGTGGAGGCCCGGGGAGAAAAGCTCCGCTACAATACTACTTAGGTAAAAATAAACAAAATGTACCAAATAACATACAAATTAATAATAGAAAAAAAAACAATGTACTTTAAGCCTATGGCAGGATGTAATAGTATTCGAGTACAGTAAGAAATTTAGCAAAGAAAGATAAAAATAAAGAACTTAATTACCCTATTACAACTACATTGGAAGTTGAAAAAAAAATATTTATGTATGCCTTTATTACATATGGAATAACAGAAACAGTTATATAGAGGATAATTTAGAGTGTTAGATATAAGAAGAAAACGAATGGGTGTAAAGAATCAAAAAAGAAGGAGGTAAGAATGCTTAGTCAGGGTTATTGCAAGAGCAAAGCCAGTGGTTGGATAAGAAGAGTTTTAGTTTAGTTTTAAATATTGGGAGTGATGTTTGAGTTGTGAGGTCTTGAGGTAGTTGATTCCATATTTTACCAACCGAGTTGGAAAATGTGGAATCACCTGCTGTGTTATTAGATAGAGAAGTTTGAATCAATATTTTGTTAGAGGAGCGAAGGTTTTTTAGATTGTTATAGGGTTTTATGAGGATGGAGAGCATTGGAGTGTTGTCAGGGTGGTAAAGGGCTTTATGGGCAATTGTAAGTTGACTAAATTGTATTTGGTGGAGTAATTCTAGCCACCCTAATTTTTTTAGATTGAAGCAATGATGAGTCCTGTATGGAGAGGCTGTAGCAAATCTGGCAATGTTGTTATATGATGTAGCTAGTTTGTTAAGATTATGTTTAGAAAGATTAGTATAAATAGGGGAGGCATATAATAGGGTAGATATTAAGTGGGTTCTAGCTATTGTAGTTTTAGCTTCTGGAGTAAGGAAAGATTTGATTCTATAGAGAGAACCTAATTTTCTGTTAGTCAATTTTATTGTAGAGTTAATGTGAGTGTCAAATTTTAGTTGATTGTCAATTGTAATACCCAGGAGTTTGGTGGTTTGGTCTGGAGAGATAAGGGTGCCATTGTTGGATGTGAGTGTGAAATTAATGGAGGGAGACAAGTGAGTGGGAGTAAAAATCAGGAGTTTGGTTTTCTTTGGGTTAAGGAGGAGACAATGATTAGAGAACCATTGCTCTATAGTAGTGAAGGTGTTTTGTGTGAGAGAATAAAGTTCCGACTGTGTTGGGGCTGAGGAAATGATGGTTGTATCATCTGCATATTGAATGCAAGTTGATAGGGGAGTGGCTAGGTGAAGGTCATTTATAAAAATAGAGAATAGTAGAGGGCCTAAGATAGAACCCTGAGGGACTCCTATAGAGGTGGGGAGGAGATCAGAGAGATGGTTATGCCAGAGTACTGCCTGTTTTCGGTTGTCCAGATAAGATGTGAACCAATTTAAGGCTAGATTGTCAAGAGAGAGGGACTTGAGACGATGGAGAAGAAGTTGGTGGTTGACCATGTCAAAGGCTTTAGACAGGTCAACGAAGAAGGCTGAGGAAGGAGTATTATTGTTGCGGTTTTTGTTAATAGAGTCGATAAAGGATAGTAAGGCTGTAGTAGTACTATGGAATGGGCAAAAACCATGTTGGCACTTAGCTAGGAGGTTGTGGCTTAGTAGGTGATTTAGTAACTGTTTGTGGATGCATTTCTCCATTATTTTTGCAAGTGGAGATAGTAATGCTATGGGGTGAAGTTGGAGTATTCAGTAGAATCACCTCCTTTGAACAGTGGGATGATATATGAGATTTTCCATATAGATGGAATTGTACTTTCTTTTAAGGTCCTGTTAATCAGTATAGAGATGGGGTAAGCTATAGCTTTTGCACCAATTTGGAGGAATTCTGCTGGTAATTTGTCAGCAGAGGGCGTCGCAGGTTTTAATTTTTGTAGTAAGGTTGATATATATGGGGTGGGTATGGGTTTGTGGAGAAATGGAGAGGGAGTGGGGCTTTGAGTTAATAGTTTGGAAGTATCAGGGCTTTGTTGGTTAGCTAGCTTTAGGATGGCAGAGGTAAAGAAATTATTAAAGGCATTAGCTGTTTGTAATGGGCAGTCGGGGTTAGAATCAATTGGATTTGGAGTGGCAACTTTGCCAGGGGATAACAGCATGTTAATAGCGGTCCAAAATTTATGTGGTTGGTGCAGGGATGACTGTTGTAGCTGATTATAAAAGTTCTTTTTATCTTGTAGGATGGCTTTTTTTGTTAAATTTCTTTGTTGTCTGAAAGTGAGGTGGTCAGTTGTGTTTTTTGTGGTACGCCATTTAGCCCAGGCTTTGTTCCTATTAAGGATTAGCTTCCTAGTATTGTTTGAGAGCCATTGGGCTGTTTTTGATTTTATGCGTATAGAACGCATTGGAGCATGATGTTCAAGGATTGTCAGAAAGGTATGATTGAAGTAGCTAACAGCTTCGTCTATTGGGAGAGATTTAAGAGCTGACCAATTAACTTGCATAAGTTCATTTTGAAACAGAATGGGGTCAAAACATTTTTGCTACGGGATGATTTAACTTGGGTAGGGATAGTTAAACTTGTTTTATGCCTTATGATATATGTTAGGAGTGGTCGCTGAGGTCATCTGGGAGAGTTCCTGTTGTATACTTTTGCCGTGGACTATTTATTAGTATCCAGTCAAGTATACTTTCTTTATTATTCAGTTTGTTTATTCTTGTTGGGGAGTTAATGATTTGAGAGAAGCCATGCAGGTTAATAAGGGTGGATGAATAATTATGTTTACATAAATTCCAATCAATATTAAAGTCTCCTAAAAGTATTGTTTCTTGAAGAAGATTTAGAGAAAGCCAGTTTAATAGGTCTTCTAAAATAGTGGGATTTTTTCCTGGGGGAAGATAGGTACAGATAATGTTAACTGTTTTGTGAGGGTTGAGCTGAAGTTTGGAAATAATTATTTCAACATTAATGTCAGATGGAAGGGTATGATTTGTTTTACTTATTTGCAGTCCGGTTTTATAGAGAATTGCAACCCCACCACCTTTTTTGTTTAAGCGGTCTTGCCTGAGGATGTTATACCCTGGGGGGATGATTTCATTATCTTTTATTGTGGGTTTGAGCCAAGTTTATAAAATAAAATGGATACACACAGTATTTTAAGATGCAACTCTCTGCACAAAGCACATTTTAGATTTCAGAGCACAGAGGCAGTACACTCCAGACCTGGGGCTGTAGTCTCTCTCTCTCTCTCTAAGTGGGTAACACACACACCTGAATATATTTTCACACAAACACAAACACACACACACACACACACACTTAGGAAGGACTGGCAAAGATTTACGAGCAGTGCCATCTCTGCCCAGACTATACGATAATTATGCTATCCCCATTCAGCTACTTTAAGGCTCTTAGAAGGGTACCCAATTATACTGAGTAAAATTAATACTAATACAAATGGTAGAGTTTGACCAATGCAGCGAGGATTTCAGGAGCGGCCACAGTTCTCTAAAATAAGCATAAGTACTTTTAAGATGTTAAAAGTATTCTCTAAAAGACCAGCCAGAATGAAGGGTATAGAAATATTTAATAATAAATAATAAAATAAAAAACATGAGAATGCTGAATATCTAGTTACGATAAACACCAGAGTTTCAATCATAGTGGAAATAAAGAATAACACAGTTGTACAGATTCACACAGATGCAGAAAAACAATACTTAACTAATCTCACTATATTTTCCTGACTGAATGAAGAATTACTGTTCCCTAGTAAAGTCACTTACTACAGCAAGGCAAAATGATGAGTGTTGAATTGTTTATTACAGCAAGGCAAGATGAGGTGTTGATTTGCTTACTACAGCAAGGTAAGATGAGGTGTGTGACTGTATAAGATATCAGTGAGAGATCTTTCCTGTCAGATTCTGAAAAACAAAGTGCTACCATGAGAATTCTATCATATCCCTCACTAATATCTAAAGAATCATTTCAGCGCTGGTTATAGAATGACATCACATCTGGTCATCTGACTGGTACAATACACACCCAGAGCTTTGTTAAGATCTGTTGCAGCATCTGAAAGCTATAAAACAATTTCAAAAACTTCCACCCTTCCAGGGTAGCAATTAGGTCAGCCCCTAAAGACAATGCACTAAGATTCATAGTCCTGGTTTTCCCAGACATTTTTATCTCTGGCTGTAATCAGATCTGTAAAATAAAAATCTTTGTTGCCTACACCAACCTACTTAACTTTCAACCTATTTTTTCAAAATTAGCTGGACTGAGATTAACCTCTTCCCTTCTAGAATTCGCTGTTAAACATATACATTTATTCAATTATAATAATAATGTCTGACATACATGTATATCTCTCTTCTGTCCAGCAGGACCCACTGTTGATACATAGCACAAGAAACTTTACAAATGCATTTTAACACAAGCATCTGTACAAATCCGTGTGACAGTCAAATGACATATACTTCTTTGCAAAACTTCAGCTAGCTATACTGGCATATGTTACACATGCACTGACCTACTCTTCCTGGCACAGACGGCACTACCTCATATCATCACATCTATGTCCCAGATGTTCATCTTTACATAACACAACTTGCATTTCAAACAATGACACTTACACTCATACCTCTCAACTGTCCAGATTTTCACAGAATGTCCAGCTTTTTGGCTCATACTTTTCATCTGAGCCTCATAAGATTTGTGGTTTTCTGACAAATCATTGAAGCATGAAGTAACTAAATAATGACAGTCATTTGAGTTTTAGACTTCATATTCTTCATAGACTACATGCTAACATGATACCTGGGAAAACTACTCATGTACCAACACCTTTGCCCAACGGTTTTTGGAATTCATAAATTCCAATGCCCTGGATCAACTAATCCATAGTCCCACCAGGGGCTCCAATATCCTAGACCTGGTCATTACCAACATGGAAAATCGATGCTCCACACCTGTGGTCACCCCCTTGTTGGTCAGGTCTGACCATAAGCTAATCACCCTTTACATCCACATCCCTCCCCCACCCCTAGTAAGGAAACCTCCGTAAAAAACTTCTCCAAAACCAACTTCATGCTACTCAAGTCAGAAGTGACAAACTTCATGACATTTATGCAGATGGGAACTGAAAGTTTGACTGCTGAATCCTACACTAAGGCACTGTATGAGCACATCCACTTATGCATGAATCGTGCCATCCCAAATAGAACCAAGATGCTCTCCTCCAAGAAAAGGAAGCCAATCTGGTGGTCCCCTGCCATAAACAAACATTACAACAAAAGGAAGAAACTGTTGCAGAAAAGAGGAAAATCTCAGGATGAAAAAAACTCCCTTACCAGCCTCAGTAAGAAGCTGAGATCCCTCATAAAATCGTCCAAAGCTGGTTATGAAAATAAAACTTCCAAAGATTCCAAAGACAACCACAAGGCATTCTATAGCTAAGTCAAGAATCTAAATGGCAATGCTCAGATCTGCTCCTAGCTATAACAGAATGGCATTAAATATACTGATCCCAAGGATATTGCCAATATCCTGGCAGATTGACTCAGTGCCAACTTCACCCCCCTTTCACCCCCTAAAGGGCCCATCTCAGTACCGAAAGATTGCCAAATTCCAGTAATAACGGCCACATAGGTAAAAAGTGCACTCTCCAAAGCTAAGAATACAGCATCCATAGGACCAGACGACATCCCGGACTGTGTACTACAAGAACTACACCAAAGTGTCATGTTTAATCATAGCCTCACCTCAGGTTTTGTGCCCACTGAGTGGCGCACAGCTACAGTTATCCCACTCCACAAGGGGGGATCCACCTAGGTTCCTGGGAATATCACCCCGTTAGTCTGATGAGCCTGATCTGCAAGGCCATGGAACGTATTATCATGGAACTTATAAACAAAGACATTGGCAACCTTCAAACATTGGATCCCACCCAGTTTGGGTTCATGAAGGGCTTGTCTTCTGAACCTGACTGACTTTTTCAAATCGTTCTCCAGAGCTGTGAACGAGGGTAAGGCAGTCCACACAGCCTATCTGGACCTATCTGGACCTCACCAAGGCCTTCAATACCATTCCCCACTCTAGAATCATAGATAAACTTACTAAGCTGAGCATTAATCCCTATGTCACTTGATGGGTTGCCAACTGGCTTACTGACAGAACCTACACTGTATAAGTAGCAGATTCCAAATCCAGCTCCAGACAAGTGACAAATGGAGTACCTCAGGGCTCAGTCCTGGGACTGCTCTTGTTTGGCATCTACTTCTCTGAAGTACAGGCCAACACTAAGGGACTCTGGCTAACAAAGTTCGCAGATGACTGCAAACTGGGAGCCATTATTGAATCCCCAAATGATGTGGATATCCTACAAAAGAGCCTTACAGAAACAGATACTTGGTGCCAGAGCCATGGGCTCAAGCTCAATGCCAAGAAATGTGTAGTTATCCTCTTTGGGAAAAAACATGTACCCGGGAATTGCCACATAGGTGGCAGTACACGAAACACGGAAAGTGTGGTAAGAGACTTAGGGACACAGGTGGACAGTGGTCTCACTTTGATAACCACATCGCCACAACAGTCAGGAAATCCTTCTATGTAGCACACCTCATCACTAAGGACAAAGTTGTCCCACTGTACTCATCCCTCATTAGACGCATTATAGAATACGATGCCCCATTTGGTATGTACCTCTCAAGATATCTGCAACAACTGGAAAGGCCGCAGAAATACCTCACTAAAAGAATCACAGGCCTAAAACAGATGCCGTACACTGACCATCTAAAAAAACTCCAGCTGTACTCTGTGGCATATCATCTACTCAGAGGCGATCTCTGCTTAACATACAAGGCCATGTCAAACCCAGAGCTGTTGAACATGCTACACTTAAAGAAATCACAATCCCTCAGAGCCACACGCTCCAGGGATCTAAACCTTGTCATCACAATGAACAAAGCATGCTCAAGGGGATAGGTTCCTGACCCAGAGACTCCCCAGACTCTGGACTAGATTGCTCATACCTGTCAAGTAGAGTGCCTCTTTGGCCCTCTTCAAAAGGAACCTTGATGATTAGATGGGAGATAGGAAATTCACCATGGGGATCATGTCAGTCACCCTGCTAGACAAGGGTCCAGGGAAGTAAATATTGTGGGAAGAAATAGCTAGGGAATTGTTATGGCTAGGTTTGTATAGGCCCTAGGGCCGATAGCCTAGTACCAACCTATGAACCTTTTATTCTAGCAACTTTCTAAGTTTATATGGACAGTATTTAAGAGTTGTCCCTGTTCTGTGCCTTTGTCCTCCCCTATTATTTTTGGCTTTGTCCAGTTTTCTTGTGTTAAGAAGTTAAGAGCTATGCTTATACTATAGGATTACATTTGCATTTAGTCTGATCAAAAGCACTGCCATTTCTTCGCTCTGTTATAACTGGTGCAAGTACAAAACATCATTTAGTCATGTCTTTGCTTTAGTGCACATTTTTGTTTACATTTCTATATAGTTTACACTCATTGTTTAACATTATACATTCTGATTAAAACTTGAAATAGTTTCTGTTTTTTTAGTTATACATTTATTCTACTACTTATTGCAAATAAACGAGGACAATAAACAAAACTCCAATACTTTGTTCAGTCATTGATCAAGGAAACATACTTTGTCATTCCATGTGCATGTCAAAGTTACAACACTTAATTAGTTTTTACAGAAAGTCTTGTCTTCTGTATGTTAATTCTGTTTCACTTCCCCTTCCTACTATCACAGTGCTGCAGCCAATTACCAGTGCAATTCAAAACTGTCAGTGTTCAACAATGAACACTGAACAGATTTTGTGTGTGTGTGTGTGTGTGTGTGTGTGTGTGTGTGTGTGTGTGTGTGTAGGAGTGGAATGGAGAAATAATTATCCTGGGCTTAAGTCACTGCTCATTCAAACTGTTCAGAAAAATTTCTATCTCAGATTATAAACTCTTTAAAAAATGGGTAAATCTAGTAAAACTGACCCTTGTCAGCTCTGCTTACAGTCAGTTAGGCAATTGGGTAAGTACTTAACTTGTTAGCCTGTTTTTACAAAGTGAAACTTTTCTAGCAGTATATTCTACTGCACATCAAAAACATGAATGTTACATGAAACACTAGCTGGGTTTCATAGAGTTGTACAGCATGCCAGTGCAGTGCTAAAGCAAAGGGGGCTTGGTGCATAAAACAGCCAGACGCTAGTCATCGTCATCTCCTTTCAGCTTATCCCAGTTAGGGGTCGCCACAGTGGAACAACGGTCCACAGAACCATTAGCAGTGGAGTTTTACGGTGTCAAGTTGCCAGCCCAGCTCCCAACCTTCCACAGAAGGCACGCACATGCACACACTCACACCTAGGGCCAATTTATAGTGTTCAATCCACCTACAGCATGTCTTTGGGATGTGGGAGGAAACCGGAGCACCTGGAGGAAATCCATGTGACCACAGGGAGGACATGTAGACTCCGTACAGAAGGCACCCCAGCAGAGAATCGAACCAGAGAATATCTTGCTGTGAGGCGGCAACGCTAACCGCTGCACCACTGCTGTCGCCCAAAACAGCCAGAAGCTAATAATGGATTAAAAGGCAATGCTTAGTGCTAGCATACTGAGTATAACACCACATACGCAGGCGGTAGTGCAGCACTACAGCAAGACCCTTAATGAACAGTGCTGAAACAGCATGTGTGTGCAATTTACATAACATCATTAATAATCCATCCTACTGTTTCCAAGGTGGCCTGCATGACAGCAAGCAGTGCCACAGCCACTGACACTAGAATACAAGACAGGGCAACACATATTACAATGTAGTGCAATACACAACACTCTACAAGTACAGCATTCTGGATTTACACACCAAAGTGCTCAATGTGCCTACAATATAAATGAGGAGAAAAAGGGGTGGGTAGAAAACAAAGAAAGGAGTACACCAAGCAGACAGAAAAACAGAGACTGGGCATGGAAAGGGGGTATGTTTTGTATGACAGATCTCATTTTCTTAATGAAAAGAAAAGAACAATTACAAGGGATGGCCTTGGGTGGAATAGAGGCAGAAGGGCAGGCAGTCAGTGTGCATACAAACACAGAACACAGATGGATAGGGATGGTAAAAATACAAAAGATAGGGTTCACAGTGGAAGGACACACACAGACAGGCAGACAGAGGGTAGAAAACTGCTGATGCGGAAATCTGAACAGTGAAAAAAGTATGGGCAGTAACACAGAAGCCAGGGGTCACATAAAAATGTGCTCCATGTTGGCAATGTTAAATTCCAGCTGCCAGTGCACTTCACCAGCCACCAGCCTCTGCACTTGGCACTATGTTACAACAGGTGATGAGTACTGTCTAGTATAAGAAATGGAGTCTTTACCCCACCCAGGGGTATGAAACAAATGGTGTTATGGAATGCACTCTTACCTTGTAGAGGTAATGCCTGTGGCATCACACAATGCCCATGCCAGGTCAAAGTCAGGCATTAATCTTTTAAAAGGGGGAAATCATATTTCCCAAGCAAGCATTCCTTAAAGTCTCTATAATGGAAAGGTTAAGAAAGTCTTTTCCCCCTGAGACACCATATAGGAGCCCTACAGTTGTCCCTTGAGAAAGCAGACAGAGTCACCCAATAGGTCTACTCAAGTAGCACTAAGGTAGACCCATATGCACACACATTTTACTGAATGACATGCCAAGGAATGTAGTACTGCACTGTGACTATTGAGCTGGTGGATGAATGCAGATGTCACATGGAATGGAAATTACTGGAATATCTATGAAAGTGTAGGGGATGTGGAGGCATTACAGAGAGAAGAAAAGAGCTGATAATGTAGATGTTGCACCCCTGCAATGCCTGTTTTGCTAGTCAGAGCAGGAAGGGCCAGTGTGCAGTTTGTGTAATTGATACACATGAAGGGATGGGTCATATGCTGGTAGTCCAGGTCACATATGGATAGTTCCAGGATAGGTGGTCCAGGTCAAATATGACATACTTACAGTCATATGAAAGCATGTAGGTGCTGAGGCATCCAAACATATCACATGCAGGACCACACACAGCCACACAAAGTTTTGTATACGTGTGGCCAGAGCACAGTAGCCACAGGAACATTGCATGAGATGGCAAGGCATACATAGGGTGAGAGATTGGCATGTCTATATTCTTACATTAGGAGGGTTTCCTGGATAGCAGAGCATGCCTGGTATAGCTAAGAACATGCATCCACTAAATAACATATTTTGCATGCAGGTATACAGGTACAAATGTGACCATGTTGGGAAGCAATGACTGGAACATTTCACAAGCCATTAGAGTGATGTATAACTGCAGGTCATGGCATGTGCCTACTGGTCAAATGTAGCACTAACTAACATGTAAGAGATGAGATCTATCAGGACATTGTCTGGGATGTGAAAGTTGTTGGAGGAAGTGCTTACAAAAGTTATGAAGGAAGGTTAAAGATATCCTCTCCTGTGCAAAGTGGAAAGCTTGGCACATTGGGGTTGTGCACCAACACTATAGTGGTGGATGGAGAATAGAACATTGTTGGTGTTTCTGGAGAAACAAAATGACCAGCTACTCATACTAGGTGATGATTTAGATGGGAGTGCAGTACTGGCTCCTACAACCAGTGTGTCCCTAGTGATGCAATGTCCATGCTACTACCACTACTATGGAATGACACACAAATGTCCATATATTGGACTGGATATGGACAACCCTCTCCCCTGTCCTGCAGGAATTTTTGGTCTGCAAGTACAAAGGTTTTCTGACAAAGTATGAGTTACAGACTATTAACTAGCAATGTTTAACAAGTTCATAGGTTCATAGGTTGGTACTAGGCTGTCAGCCCTGGGGCCTATACAAGCCTAGCCATAACAATTCCCTGGCTATTTCTTCCCACAGTAGTTTCTCAACATGCATGCCACAGGTGGTTGGTATAGTGTTAATGCCGTGGGCTCATTCTGGTGTAATATGTTTCATGCATTTGTGGTTGGCACCTGTAGGTGAAAGTCCCAAAAAGGATCATCCTGTGTCTTTCAGCAGACACAGCCTCTAATATATGCACCGCCTCTGATGTAAACATACCCACAAGAGGTGAGAAGTTAAGAGGAATCTGAATCTGCCATGACTCTTGTACTGTCCCATTATGCACACAACACTTAGAATCAACTAGCAGATATGCAGGTCAGTGAACTCAGCACAGATTCTATGCACAGCACTGTGGAGCTTGTAGGCATGCACTGTGATATGTGGGATGATGTGCATCAACTGTACAGTGACCAGGAATGTCAGTAAAATGACACAATATTGTTACTGAGGTTACTGGTGGCCAGTGTTGCTACACAGATTCATCCATATGACAAGTCATGACTGTTCTCCCATCCAGCTCCACTCAATATTTTGTCCATGGCAATAGGAGGATCTACACTTGAGAACCACATGCACAGGGCATCCACCTCAGAAGACACACACCAATGCAGTTGCAGTATCAGTGTCATTTGTTGCCACATGGCCTGGCAACCCTAGTCATGGCGAGAGACATTATTTGGCCTCTATCCATGGGATGCCTCCAGAGGCTGGAAGTGCAAAATCCCATAATTCATTCCTACCCCTGTAACAAGACAGATATAGCTCTGATAACTGGTCAGCACAGTGATGCTACCAACAATCACCTAGTGGCACCTTAACCCTGTAACTAGAAGGTGTGATCCATGATACCTAGGAATCTCCCAGAGTGCATGGCTGCTGCATCCACCTGCCAACTATCTCAAATTATAGTGCTTCACTCAGCTATAACTGTGTTCCCCACATGGGCAACTGAGGATGAGTGTATCCTATCCAGGGTGGGCTTGGTGATGTGTGATGCACAATGCAGTCTGGTCATGCATTGCAAAGTACAGCCTGAATGTTACTGCATGCATTATATTATTCTGTGTTGTCGATCTTCTGGCTCATAGTTGTGGGCTACATGCCACCACTTTGCCAGTGCTGTAGCATATTGTATCTGACACTGCCTCAGCTCCAGTTCCACTCCTTCATTTCTTCCCCTCTATCTCCTACCTGTCCTGCTACTGCATCGTATATGGATTGAGCTGGTATGGTGCTGTCAGCCTGCACCATCTGTTTACACAGGACCATCTTGTCTAACATGTCACACACTACAGATATTTTGCTGCTGACCTGGCCTGTATTGCAGTGCCACACTGTCAGTGCCAAGACAGAAGAACCTAACCCTCAATAGTCCAAAGATCCCTTTCACTATGTCCGATGGTTCACTATTGCCGTAACTGGTTTGCTTATATTTTTGGAGTTGCCACAATAAAGGATTTAATATTTTTTTAACCTCCTTTGGTGCTAGACAATTTTTGTGTTTATGGTTCAGTTGATATTTCTACCATTATCTATGAGATATGAATAGGGGTCCATGGCTCAAGGGCATATCTAGCATTATTTGAGTAGGCCATATTCTGTTCTACTTCTGTGCACCAATCAACAAGGTGACCTTGTGGGAAATACTCTTACATGAACTGTTGATGTAGGTTAAATATGTGCCATTTGTCTAAATCCTTTGAACTACCCAGGTGGTACACATACATACTATAAATAATTCTCTTTGCATCATGGACCATCAAGAAGTGTTACGCCTTTTGTAGCTACAAATCTCTGTCCTTCTTGACTAGGTGTGGCCTTAACAGTAACATGCATTAAATCGATGTTGTCCAAGACTTCAATGAAGTCTGTAATCTCATACTTACAATGCCAGCATAATTTTGGTTCTCTTTCTGGTGTTCTTTGGAACCAGATAAACTCCTCCACATGTTGTAGCATTATGTTGAAGAACCGATTAAGTATTCATTTTGCATGGGCCTGCAGTATACCTAAGATGTCCTCAAAGTTGGTGAAAGTTCCCTATAGTTATGACGATCAATAGTACACATAACTTAGAGGTCACAGAAATAGTAATACCATGCATGCCCCTTGATTCTATTGGTAGGGAAGACAATTTACCTAGATCCCATAGTATATCCCTGTCAATTCTGAAGCAAACAACTATCTGCTGCTATGTGATGTGCTGGCATCTGAGCTTTTGCCGGTAGTGTCCCTGTTAATGCAGGTACCCCATTAAAGCAGTTTATAAATACTGCACAGCTTAGCAAAATCAGGCTGGTCTTTCTTTATATTCTACAATGTTTGATAGTCAGTAAACAGCTGAAATGAATGTCTGCATAAAGATGGATGGGATACAGCTCCACTTGTCTAGTGGAACTCTGTAAGAGACACTAACATGTTATTTAAACATGCAAGTCAACATTTCTTATGACAGGCACAACTTCTCATTTTGCGTTCCTTTTTTATATTAGGTCTGTAGGTAAGTAATAGGCTAGCTGCCTTAATGGGCCATTGGAAGCCTAACCAGTGTTATTTCAAAGATGAGACTCAAACCTTGTACCTTATGACTGTGAGTTAAGCACCTTAACCATTATACCAACCAAAAAACAAATGAGTTTTCCCTTTGGTTCCTGTGGGTATTCCTTATCTGAAATGCCTATTTTATATTTGCTGCTGCCGACAGACACCTTATGGTATAGGAACTTGCACAGTTGGGTAGGTGAATTTATGAAATTAAATAAGACAATTTCAATGAATTGTGAAGAAATTAAGCAACATGAACCCAAAAATAACACTGACTTAGCCAAGTTACCTGCTTGTATATTATTACTCTGCATCTATGAATTTATTAATCTGCAAAAACAATAACATTGTGTGCATTATGTAAATGACATTTAAATGGTAACAAAAGACATGCCTAGGCAAAATACTGAAGTGAGGGTATAAATCTGTTGCATCCTAGAAGCTGTATCTATACTTATTTTCCATCTCTGCTACCTTGCATCCTTGCTTCATGATGATACTCCTATAGCAGTGCTTGCTTACATCTATGGAAGACTAGCCAGGTACCTGCACTACCTTCCAAATAAAACACAGAGCCTCTTTGTCATTTTGGCAAGCACCAAGTACTGCTATAAGGAAAGGGAATCTATTTCTTTTTTCAGATTAATTATATGATACATTATATTACATCACTCATTAATAAGTCAGCATTTAAAATGTATGAATTGACCTCATAACTGTGTACAAACTCACGATTGATGCTACTAAATTAGGTACAATTGGTATGAAGATAAGACAACATAGTTATGCTACTAAAATAATATATGTAAAACAGTTCAGTTTATAATACAAACCTGGGGAAGTGATATTTTCATCAAAAGGCCGATAGATTATGGAATGAATTACTAGTAGGGATTGGAAATGTCTCTAGTCTTATTAACTTTAAGGTGGTTTAGTGACAGGGCCTATGGAGTTCCTCGACAGATGGCAAACACATTAAGGTATCTGTTGAGGCCCAGAGTTTGTGTCACATTGAACGCCGAACACTGAACAATGACACAGTGAATAGCATTGTAATAATCTACAACTGAATTACTCCTTTTTGCTTAATGACAAATATAGCACTAAAATGTGTTTCTGGTCAGAAATGTAACACATGCCTCTCAGATGGTACATAGCTGTTACAGCAGCATATTTTGTAAGGGCATTAATACAGTACCTACCTACAGTACTAACCTTAAATGCAATTTGGACAAATGAATGGGTAAACATTTACCAATGGCCTGGTGCCTATGTCTCTGATGGACAGAGGTGGCCAGTAAATCAAACCTTATATAAATAAAATTTGTGGGTCATATTTGAGGTCCCAGGCTAGGCTTATAAGAGCCCTAGTGGTCATTAGTCTAGTGTACACCCATGAACCTGTGAACCTATATATGTGTGGTGGGCTTGCCTGGTTGAAATCAGAAACAGAAACACTTATTTTACCTTATTCATAATGTAAAGTAGCAGAGTTGAGGACTGAATCTTAGTGGCTAATCTGCTTTATCGCTATTAGTCTGATTTATTCTGCTCTAAACAATTCTAACAGCAAGGTGATAATTGTGTAGAACATCAATAGGCATAATCTACTGCAGAACTAAGGTAAGTTGTAGTGTTTATGGGAAAGGAATCATAGGGCAGTTAGAGGCCAAAAGGACTCTCCTACTGATGTTGTTTCAGGAAGACTCTTAGATGCTGTGCAACAGCAGACTGGTATTAAACATTATGGCACTGACCTGCAGATAAGCCATATGTAAAACATTGATTCATGTAGCCTTTGAAGCACACTTCTCAGTAGCAGAACACCAATAAACAACACAGAATCAATTGGTTGAGGAAGTACAGGCGTGTTCAGTTAATTAACTCCTTTACTGTACTGTCACACAGATAACCAGGCAGCCTAAAGCAAATGAACAGAATACCTAAGAGAATAAACTGCAATACATCACATTACCCTCCCTGCTAATAAGTATATAAAGGTTTTTAAGAACTATGTTTGTTTGTGTCTTTTGGCTTTTCCTGGTTAGGGGTCACCACAGCGGAACTCCAGTCCGCTAATGATTGGTAGTTGATTTTTACGTGCCGAGTTACCAGCCCTGACGCACAACCTTCAATGAAGGTACGCCCATTCACACATGTCTCCATGCAGAAGACGCTCTAGCTGTGAATCGAACCAGACAGCATCTTACTGTGAGGCGACAACGCTACCGCAGCACCACCACCGTGGATTTTTTAAGAACTATGTCTGATACATTTTTTTCTACCCAAGGCAGTTGCTTTTTTCTCTCCTTAGCTGGCCTACAGTATTTGGTCAACATGACAGGTGGTGATGGTTGAGCTGGGGGAGCCACTGTTACAGAACGTAACTCTGAAATAGTGACTCTTGAACCCTATGGAAGGGAAGTGTTCAACATTTCAACATTGACATCTGGCCACCTCGTCTGCAAATCTTATATGCAACAGCATTCACAGTGTATGAAAGAGGTGCCACTCATTCCTTAATCTCTGTAGGTTACCACATGGAATCAGCCTGACAATCGATACCTAGAACAGTTGTTTCACTGCAAACTGTCAGATCTGTCTTGGAAGATACTATTTTGCTTTCATCAGCTGTTGATCTTGTATGCATGCTTTGTTATTGTGAAAAAAGAAGGTCCAACGTTCAGTACAGTAAGAGATTGGATCATTGTTGCATGATATGCCAGTGAGAAGTTGCCAGCTTTTGGTTTAAGGTCAACTTTTTCATGGGTTACATCCTATAAAGTGTTCTCCAAGCTTCAGATAATATCCATTTGCTGGCTGGATAGCATGGGATGAAGTAAAATACCTGATTACAAATTTTCTTCACAAAGACATGAAACTCTTAACGGTTTGTGACTCCTTGCTGACCAGTTGTTCTAGTACTTCCATTCTTGGAAAAGATTTCCACAATATTTCCACCATGTATATAGTAGTAGAACATTATTCGAAACACACTTGGCAACCAAGAAAAGCCGTCCAGCACTACCAAAACTGTAGTAACATGAAATGTCTTGTGAAGACTGCTAATCTTACAATTTGAACATTCTGGCACCCCATAGTGTGTGTGTGTGTGTGTGTGTGTGTGTGTGTGTGTGTGTGTGTGTGTGTGTGCGTGTGTGTGTGTGTGTACACCCAGGGTTAAAAGCATTCCCAATTTGTTTAAAATAGTAGGTTTAAGAAAAAAACAAAACAAAACAAAAAAAAACATTCTGGGAGAAAAATAAAACACTTTTAAAACAAAATAAATGGCTTCATCAAGCAGTACCACATGTATGGTTAAATTGAATGTTGTAAACAGAGAAACTAGACACAATTCTTGTATTCATTACAGTAAGCTGTGGCTATTCAATACACCTTATGACCCTCTCCCACTATGGCCTTTTTTCTTTTCAAGAAAGTCTGAATCTCTATTTTTCTCTTTGACAAATTTTTGTTCAAACAAATGGGTTCTGAACATCATTCATCAGCTAAACCAGAAATATTCAGGAACTATTCTAAAGGTAACCAGCTGCTATTAAGTGAGAACATGGCAACATTTCAAGTCCCTATAAACCCTGAGAACACTTCTGCCTATGCAGAATTGTTTACAGAAACCCTGTAGCACAAGCATGTTAATAGCTGTATAGAGGCACTGTATCCACCAGGAAGAAGTACAGAACTAACTAAAAAAACAAGCCACCCTGGTAGAATCACAAAATCAATCAGATGTATAACAGGAGAAAGAAAATCATGACAAAAATTAGGAGGTGCAGCACCCAGCAGGATAAAAGCACACTCAAACTAAACAAACAACTCAGAGGACAAATAAAGTTTATCAAAGCCAAATATGAAGTAAGTTTGGCCTCCCAGGCCAAGGACAACCACAAAGTACTCTTTAGCTATGTCCACAACCTCAAAAGCAATACACAATTGTGTGCAGAGCTCATTGTAAATGGAGCCACCTATACTGAGCCAGAAGATATAGCAAACATCCTGGCTGATAAATTCAGCTCCAACTTTACCCCCCCCCCCCCAACCTTCCCTCAGGAAATAATATCATTAGATATAACTCTCCCTATTATCACTATGGAACAGGTCCTTAATGCTCTCTCTAAAACCAAGAACATTGCATCAATGGGCCCAGACAATATTCCAGAATGCATTCTAAATATCAGGAAACATCACCTATTTGGAATTACTGTTTAACTGTAGCCTCCAAACAGGCTTCATGCCTCAGGAATGGAAAAAGGCAACAGTCATCCCTCTGCACAAGGGTGGGCCATCTACAGACCCTGGAAACTACACACTCATAAGTCTCACTAGTCATATATGTAAATCCATGGAAAGATTTATCATGGAGATGATCAACAGAGACAAAGTAAACCTCCCGACACTGGACCCAACCCAGTTTAGTTTTATAAAAGGCAGATCATGCCTACTCTACCTGGTGGACTTCTTTGAGAAGGTCACCAAAGCAATGAATGAAGGCAAAATCGTTCATACTGCCTACCTTGACCTGGCCAAGACATTTGACACAATACCCCACTCGGGCAATGTTGACAAACCCAAGAGGTTAGGTACAAACCTGTATATCACCCAGTGGATAGCCAACCGGCTCACAGACAGGACCCAGGAAGTTAGAATTAGGGAGTCCACATCTACAAAGAGGCCAGTCACAAGTACAGTCCCTCAGGGATCGGTCCTTGGACCACTCCTTTTTGGCATTTACTTCTCAGAAGTCAAGGCCAATGTCAGTGGTTTCTGGCTGACTAAATTTGCAGATGATTGCAAATTAGGAGCTGTCACTGAATCTCACATTGACACAAATGTTCTCCAGGAGGGGCTGACATGGACAAACAACTGGTGTCAGAATCATGGACTAAAACTAAATGCCAAGAAATGCATAATAGTATCTTTTGGGAAGTCATCCATCCCTGGTAACTATCATATTGGCAATACACCCCTTGACTCAGTACTCAGGGACTTAGGGGCACACATAGATAGTAATCTAGCCTTTGACCATCTCGTGTCTAAAGTGGTGAGGAAATCATTCTATGTTGCACAACTTATAAACAAAGGTATGGCATCTAAGTCTAAGGAAGTCATTGTTCTACTGTATTCGGCATTCATCAGACATATCGTTAAGTACAATGCCCCCTTTGGTATGTACCTAACCAAGCATATCCAACAACTGGAATGTCCACTGAGGTTCCTCACTAAAAGAATACAGGCATAAGTAATATGTCCTCTGCAGACTGCCTCAGGGCCCGATCCTTGTATTCTGTCTCCTACAGGCTTTTGAGGGGAAATCTATGCTTGGCATACAGGGCGTTGCCAGACCCCACTCTGTTGTTTGGAGACCAGTTCTGGATCTTTCTTTCCTAAATCTGTTTGCAGTAATGTCTATATTCAAAATGATGTCACTTCACAGCCTTTTACCTCTTCTTCCTCTTCCCAGGTTCCTGGTAACACTAGACTTAAAAGATGTTTATCATCACATTCCTACTCATTCAGACTTCAAGCGCTTCTTAAAGTGTTGTGTGTCTGAATCACATTATTAGTTCTCTGCCTTACCTTTTGGACTATCCACTGCACCAAGAGTGTTCACAAAGTGTGTAGCTCCAGTTATAGCTCATGTCAGGCTACAGAGTATCTAAATTTTTCCCTGTTTAGATTAATTGTTTTTTCTTTGGAGAGCCTTTTTCAAAATGTCAGGTATTTCTCTCATGGGTGAGAGATCTTTTGTAAAAGCTGGGATTCCAAGAGAAAATTCAAACTTCTTTTTTGGCTCCCTCACACAGGATTGTGTTCCGGGATGTCAGCTAGACACCTCAGTTCAAACAACTTTTCTTCCACAGAAAAAAAAAAAAAAAAAAAAGATCTTTAGATCTTTTTCTGAGTTTTTTTTCACTCAGGCTTCAGTCACTGTGAGGGAATACCTCAGGATTTTGGGTTTCATGCCATCTATGATTCTCATGACACTCCTGGCAAGACTCCAGATGAGAAATACAAAGTGGTATCTGAAATCTCTTTGAATTCAGTATCAACACCTTTAATCTTTTCAGATATCAGTGCAGGGTTTACCAGAATAGAAATCACTAGTGGAGACAACAGATATCCTTAAATCAAGGTCTCCACTTCTCCTTCCCTGCTCCATATCAGTCAGTCACCACAGGTACTTCAGACTTTGCTTGAGGATCAGGGGACACAAGGACAGATGCAAACACATAAATATCAAGGAGATGCTTTTCCTGATCAAGGTACTCAATTCTCTAAACCATCTTTCATCCTTATGACCTCTTCAAGTGAATACAGACAATACCACAGTGATGTGGTACATCAACAAGCAAGGGGGAACCAGGTCTTACCCTCTTTGCAGACTAGCCATGTTAGCTTGAGATATAGTTTTACAGCCCAATCTCACTCTACAGGCATCCTACATTATGCCAGAGAAAATTGTTTAGCAAAACAAACTGAGCAGGACTCACAAGTGGAAACTAGATCCTTGGGTCATGCAAGATTTGATCCATCTGTGGGGGGGAGTTCCTCAAGTAAAACTCTTGCCTCCTCTCTGAACAATCAACTGGCAAAATTATGCTCCAGGACTCAATGCAAAAAAGCCTGGAACACAGATGCCTTTTCTTTTCTTTGGATAAGAATGCTTTTGTATATGCATTTCCACCCTTTCCACTAATAGCCAGGGTATTTCTGAAGATTCAGAAAGAATACCCCAAGATCATTATGGTGACTCCCTTTTGGCCCAGTCAACTGTGGTTCTCCCTTCTTTTGGAAGTAGTCGGAGGCAATTACCACAAGCTTCCTCACAGACTGGATCCATCCACACATGTTTGGAACACCCCAACATCAATCACCTTCAAACGACTGCCTGGATGATAGGGTAATAATCACTTTAAGGCACTTGTTTTCTGAGGACATGCAGTAAGTACTAGTGGGGGCAAAAATGCCTGCTACTAGAAAATCATATATTAGCAAATGGAAAAGGTTTTCTATTTGGGGTCAACAACATAACTAGCACTCATTCAGGGCTAGTTGTTCCCTGGTTTTACAATATTTGTATGACTTACCATCCTATGGCCTTTAGGGTGGCCGAGGCGGTGCAGCAGTTAGGTTGCTGCCTCACAGCAAGAGGCTTTCTGGTTCAATTGTCGGTTGAGGTGCCTTCTGTGCAGTGTGCATGTCCTCCCTGCGGTCATGTGGGTTTCCTCCAGGTGCTCCTGTTTCCTCCCACAGCCCAAAGACATGCTGAATGTAGATTGGACACGCTAAATTGGCCCTAGGCATGAGTGTGCACCTTCTGTGGAAGGTTGGGCACCAGGCTGGCAACTCAACACTGTAAATCTCAACTGCCAATTGTTCTGCGGATTGTTGTTATGCGACCCCTAACGAGAAAAAACAAAGAGAAAAGAACTATCCTATGGCCTTTATTACTCCTCTATCAAGGTTCACTTATTAGCCATTTCAGCATGGCTGCCCATGGAGCCTTCTCTTTCAAGGCAGTTGCATGTTAAAATGTTCTTGAAAGGGGTTTTGCATAAGAGGCCTCCAAGTAAGCTGGTGGCCCCTCCTTAGGATCTTAATTTTGTGCTACAGAAGCTGACACTTGCTCCATTTGAACCAATTAATTTGTCTGACTTGAGGTTCTTAACCATGGAAAATAGTTTAATGGATTGCTCTGACCTCTGCAAGAAGGGTATCAAAGATACAGGCTCTTATGGTGAGACATCCCTGACTCATTTTCCACAAGGACAGTGTTTCTTTGAGAACTAATCCTTCTTTTATGCCTAAAGCAGTTCCTGAGTTGACTTTAAGTCAAACTATCCATCTCCCCGGTTTCTTTCCTGAACCTATAAATGAGGGAGAAAGGATACTACATACCTTGGATGTCAGAGACAAATCAGGTACTATATCTTGAAAGAACTAAATCTTTTGTCCTTATGAAGGTAAAAAGAAGGGACACCCAGTGTCAAAACAGTCTATTTCCAAAAGGTTATCTAAGGCTATTACCTTTTATTATACTCACCATGACAAATCTATTCCAGACAGGGTCAAGGCCCACTCTACAAGGACCTTGGCTTCTACAATGGCTTTTTGGAAAGGGTTGGATTCTAGAAGTATTCCAGAAGCTGCTACTTGGTTCTCTGTAGATACTTTAGAAAGCAATATAAGCTGGATTCCTCTTCTAGATCTAGATCATGCTTTGCTAGGACCATTTCTCGAGTGGCTCCTGGACCCTTCTCCTTCCACCTCCCAACTACAGCTAGCTATGGTAATCTACCCATATAGCTAAGGCTACTGCTGCATTGATCAATATGAAGAGTATAGTATACTCGTGTAATCTGAATTTACCATAACAGATGTTCAAATGATCACTGCTGCAGTCTCCACTCCCTCCCTCTATCTCCCTTGTTTTTTGTATGACACATGCCAGGGGTGTGAACATTTATTTTTTTGTTACTTCTAGTCTTGCCCTTTCAGGGTTCAGCCTCCCTCTTTCTGCTGGCAGGAAAGCTCTGAAGTGCTTCACACTCAAACTTGTCTTCTAGTTAGCTCAGCTTGGGTGGCTTGACAGTTTGGGCATATAGAAGGTGCCCTGAAGCTTTGGAAGTCAGTTATTTGCTATACACTTGGCATGATATAAGCCATGTAGCTAAGGCTACTGCAGCAGTAATAATTTGAACATTTACTGTTATGGCAAGTTCAACTTGCATGACTGTGCTGCCTTTTTCATTTGGAATATTTCCAGCAAGGGTACATGATGAAACTTTTTATCTAGAAAGTGCAGAACATCTAACAAACGTCATTCTAATGTAGAATTTTAGATCAGTCACTGATGCCTGTGTGTGCATTTGTAACCGTTAACTTCTGTTATTTCATCGCAATATCATTCCTCTCTCATCTGACAATACGAAGGCAACAAACTCTTAGTGACACTGTGCTAGTTAAAAGAAATTTTCAACTCCACCACTACAGCTATTAATTTAACCACGCTTTTACTATTCTTCTCTGCCATAGCATATTATAGTTGCAAAATCAACTTTTTCAGGCAGTAATACATATGCAATATTGACATTTTGGTATTTTCAACAGGTATGCTATTGCACAAGGCTGAGTTCTCATATCACTGTAATGTAAATATCTCTTCTTAAAAGTACATCTTTTATAACTTGGCTGCCTGTCTCTGTCTGCCTGTATAATGCCATATGTAGTACATATGTCTAAGACCGTATCTCAATCACCCTTTGAAAGTTGTTCGTAAAAAGTATCAGGCAATTAGACAAGACACCAAATATTTTCATTCCACATTAAGTACTTAAATGCAGCCTGAGAACTGGAGGTTGTTCAGCTAAAGCATCAGTTGTGGCATCTATTCAGTGACAGAAAAGGTCACATTTCTGTATATATGATTACTACTTCCAGTCTAATGCAAGATTAATACGAAAATGTTCTAAACCTCAACTGCAGCTTGGTGGCTAAGCAATTAAGATGTCTGATTCACAGTGCTTTTTCCCAAGGTTCAGTCCTGTCTGCCATAAGTGTCTGTGTGAAGCTTTTACACATTGCTGCTATGACTGTATGGGTTTTCTGTGAGTATTTGTTTGTACCAAAAGCATGCTGACAGCTAGTTATTCTGGACCATCCACATATAATGCACTTTCTCTAACTTTGTGGCCTGCATCATTGCTGAAAGGTCTATGATAAACTTTTTCACTTACACAGTTAACAAACAGTGCAGTAAACACATTTATTTAAGAGGTTGAAGACAACGTCACAGGCTGTTTCCATAACTATGTAATTCACAGCATTGTATTTTATCTTGTAAAGTCTGGAAAGGCTAGAAACTCAGTTAATATTGCATCAGAAAAACACACACACATAAATATAAATATGAATATGTATGTATGTATATATATATATATATATATATATATATATATATATCTATATATATACACACACACACACACATATACATCTTTCACAGAAAAGGGACATTTACTATTACTATTACCCAAATTATAATTATGTTACTACAAATATATAGATCACACAAATTTCCCAAACCCTGCTCTCTCAAAAGACAGCACAGCTGATTTTTGGTCAGCTGTGCTAGCCTTTTCACCAGTTGATGAAACCCAACATCAATCAAAAGTACCTGCTCGGGACTGTTTTTCTGCCTCTTGACTGCTCTTTGTGTGAGATCACTGTATAGCATGGTCTGTGAATTTGACTTTTCTACACTGTAGTGCAGTCTCAGAGTTGATATATATAATTAGCAGGAGGAGTGGGGAATGCTGGGTTGTTTGCCTCCTGGAAAAACACTGCTTTTTATTTTATTTTTGCTTTTTCATAGGTTCCTAGGTGTATACAAGGCCAATGACAACTAGGGCCCTTATAAGCCTAGCAGTGCAACCCAAATGTGACCCACAAATTTGTTTTATATAGGTGGAGATTTACTGATTGCCTCTGTCCATCAGAGGCATAGAAGCCAGACCAGTGGTAAATTTCTGATTACCCATCTATTGGCCCAAGGTGTGCTTAAAAAGGGTTAGGGTGGAATTCTGTTTCACATGGTTGGGGAGTGTGATCTAGAGAATGGGGATTCTCTGAGAAACATAACAGTCTCTGCATCATGTCCTATTTATATCGTAAGCAAAATTTAGGTCTTTTAATCAAGCAGTTCTGATGCTGTTTGATTTGCGAGTATGCAAAAGGTTCAACTCCAGCAAAATATGTCAGGCAAAGATCACCTCTCAGAAGTCTGTATGGTACTGAGTAAAGAGACAGGGCTTTGGAGCGATCAGCACAGGACATTGTTTTTACTCCTTGTATTATTTTTTTATTGTATCTTTATGGATGTTCCAGTTGCTGCATGTGTCTGGTAAGGTGCATACTGAAGGGGACATCATACTCTATGATGGGTCCAGTAAGGGCCGGGAACAGTGGTATCATAATGTCTCTGGACCCAGATGCCATGTCCTTGCTTACAAGCTAAGCAACATTGAAGGATTTTCATACTACCACAGACACTTGTTGTTCGAAGATTAGGTTACTGTCTACATGAGTTCCCAGATGGGTGAATAGTGAATCAACTTTTAAAGGCGTTTTATTGATGTTGTAGTTACCCAGGGTGGTAGACTTCCCAACAGGTAGTGTAATGCATTTCTTAGTACTGAGTTTTAAGCCATGGCTTTGGCACCAAGCGTTTCTCTGAATTAGACCTTCCTGAAGGGGTGTTCTCATCTTTGGGGCATTCAATGACTGCTACCAGTTTGCAATCATCTGCGAACTTGGTCAGTCAAAGGCCTCTGACATTGGCTTTGATATCTGAGAAGTAGATGCCAAACAGGAGTGGGCCCAGCACAGAGTCCTGAGGGACTCCAGTGGTGACTGGCCTCTTTATGGAGGTGGCCTCATCGATTCTAACCTCCCAGGTGTATTAGTGAACCAATTAGCTATCCAGGATGTTACAAAGGGGTTTATACCTAGTTCCATTAGTTTGTCGACGATGTCCAAGTGGGTTGTTGTATCAACTGCTTTAATCAGATCTAGGTAGGCAGTATGCACCATTTTGCCCTCATCCATTGCCTCAGTGACCTTTTCAAAGAAGTCCTCCAGATTCAGTAAGTATGACCTTCATTTGACAAAGCCAAACTGGGATGGATCCATTGTCTGGAGGTTTCCTATGTCCTTGATAATTTCCACAATAATTCTTTCTGTGGCTTTGCAAATAAGACTAGTCAGACTAATGGGTCTACAGTTTCCAGGATTTGTTGAGGGTGCTCCCTTATGAAGGGGATGACTGTTGCAGTCCTCCAGTCATGTGGTACAAAGCTTGTTTTAAGACTATAGTTATATAATGACTCTAGGTGTCCTGATAAGTCATATTTTAGACTATTCATGAGGCATCCTGGAATGATACCAGGGCCCATAGAGGTCATGTTCTTGACCTTAGTGAGTGCAGCAAGTGCACACTCCCTGGTTATAGTTGGAGGGCTTTTGTGGGGAATGTAGAGATAGTTGGGGATGAGGGGAATAAAACTGTAACTGAATTTGCCTGCTATAAGGTTCGCTATGTCACCTGGCACAGTGAATGTGGCACAATTAACCACCAGTTTAGCACATTGCTGTGTATTGCCCTTGAGGTTTCTGACATAGATGTAGAAGGATTTATGACTATCTTTCACTTGGGAGGCTATCGTAATCTCAAAGTTGGCTTTACTTTACCTAATTAGTCCTCTCAATTGGATCTACTTTATTTATACGAAAGCTTAAAACAACGAATGTATATGCATCGAAAGTGCGAACCTTCAAAAACTGTAAACGGAAATCTCCGTAGGTGGAGATTTCAGTTTACTTCAATGTAGTGCGATCTCAGAGTTGGTATATTTAAGTAGTGGGGGGTGTGGGGGATGCAGGGGGTCTTGCCCCCCTGCCTACAGCTGTTACATATCATGTTTGTTGTGTAGTTCCGTTTTTATTGTGCTTCGATGGTTTCTCGGTTCGATGCATATCGTTCAATGCATGTGCATTTGTTGTTTTAAGCTTTTGCGTAAATAAAGTAGACCCCTCTCAATTACCTATTGACTTTGATCAGAGTGTTTCTATCTTTATGGGAATTACCCTTCCTGATTTTTGCCATATTTTCTTATTTTTGTTGTATAGTCTGTGTAATTTGGGATGCCACTGGGGCAGTTTGTTTCTAGGGTTAGTCCTGGACTTACTTCTGTTATGTACAGTAGCCTTTATTCAGCCATTGAAATGGTTGTACGGAGTTTCTGAGAGCAATTCAGCATAGGCTGCTGTGCTCTCTGGGTTTGGAGGGGTATTCAATTTTGACAAAGCATCACTTAATAAAAGGTAGTTTGCCTTGGAATAGTTCCTAAATGTTACTGATTTTAATGTGTTATGGATTTGATTTTGATTTTGAAAACAAATCTTTATGGTCAGACCTTACCAGGGAGGATGAAACATTGGGGGTTGCAGCATTATCCCATATTTTTAAGCTTGCGGTCTACTATATTGGGAGCCTCTAGTGGTTGTATTCACTGTTTGGTCAAGGATGCTTGTATTTATGAAGCCCAGGAATCTCTGTGCCTGTAGATTTGAGGCTGTGTAGGAAAATTCTGCCATAAGTAGGGTGTTAGGTTTGATGGTAAAAGTATCAAGTAGGTCGAGGTATGCACTGTGAACTTCTTGGGACATGGAGAGTGATCTACAGCTGGCTAGGATATGGTACGGGGGTTTGGCTATGGTGATCTGTACATGGAGGTACTCCAGAGTGTCATCCTGTTTGACCACCCTAGAGGTATGCTTGTTCTTTTTCTTCTTTCGGCTGCTCCGTTAGGGGTCGCTACAGCGGATCATCTGTTTCCATTTCTTCCTGTCCTCTGCATCTTGCTTTGTCACACCAACCACCTGCATGTCCTCTCTCACCACATCCATAAACCTTATCTTAGGCCTTCCTCTTTTCCTTTTACCTGGCAGCTTCATCCTTAACATCTTTTTCCCAATATACTCTGCATCCCTCCTCAGCACATGTCCAAACCAAAGTAATCTTGCCTCTCTGGCTTTGTCTCCAAACCTTCCAACCTGGGCTGACCCTCTAATATACTCATTCCTAATCCTGTCCACCCTCGTCACACCCACTGCAAATCTTAGCATCTTTAACTTTGCCAAATCCAGCTCTTACTCCTGCCTTTTTGTCAATGCCACTGTCTCCAACCCATATAACATAGCTGGTCTCACTACCCTCTTGTAGACCTTCTCTTTCACTCTTACTGTTACTCGTCTGTCACAAATCATTCCTGACACTCTTCTCCACCCACTCCACCCTGCCTGTACTCGCTTCTTCACCTCTCTTCCACACTCACCATTACTCTGAACTGTTGATCCCAAGTATTTAAACTCATCCACCTTCGCCACTTCTACTCCCTGCATCCTCACCATTCCTCTATCCTCCCTCTCACTGTTATTAATCTATATTGAGACACCTCCTCCTTTAGCTCTTTTCTGTGCAGCTTCTGGTCTAAAAGTGTGGATGGCACTGAAACCTTGCACTTATGGGGTACTCTCTGCAGCTTTAAAAATTGTTCCAGTAACTGCACAGATGTCTATATTCTCAAGTGTGAGGAGGGCGTGTAGTTTTTTGTTTAGGCTCCTGTCTTTGGTGCTTTGACTATTCAGTCTTTTTAGATCAATATTTTTTTTTTCAACTGTCTTTCGAACAGTCACTCTTAGATAAGACATATACATATATAAATATATATATATATATATATATATATATATATATATATATATATATACAGGTCTATGTCAAATGTTTTCGGAAACTCAAATAAAAATATTGAAAAGATCAAAAATCAAGTTTCCGAAAACTCAAACATCAAAAAAACCCCACAAAAATCGTTTATACATTTTTTTCAGAGGGTCACGCTCCCCTGCACCCCCTATACCCCCTACAAATTATATATACCAACTCCAAGATCATACTACAGTGTAGAAAAAGGTACATTTCCCGATCCTTGCTATAACACGATCTCTCTTCAAAAACTCAATCATATGGTCTTGACCCTATGGAGTTTGCGTGTCTGAACACACACACACATACACACACAAAACATGTACGACTGTGTGTGTATGTACGCATGTGTGTGTGTGTGTGCGCGTGTGAGCTCGCATGCGCATATGGCTGTATGTCTATCTGTGGAAAAGTAATTTTCTTGATAGATAAATCTGCCTGCACAGTTGGTCAGCTGCTGCCTTAGTTGCCTAGCATGCAGGAACAATGGAGTGGATGTGTGTGTCTTTATATAATTTTTTTTCTTGTTGTTGTTTTTAATGAAGTTCTACCAGCAGTATTTTGAATGAGATTGCGATGCAGCAGGATAAGGGAATTTGCCCTTACCCCAATGCTGTGCAATCTCTGAGTTAGTATATACAATTAGCAGGAAGGTGTGGGGAGTGCAAGGTGGTTTACCCCCTGCAAAAAAAAAAAAAAAAATTGTAATTGTTTTTTTGAGCATTCGCTCTGAAATGATCGCTGTTTAGGGCTCGCTAATATGAATGTTCACTGTTTTATGAGACAGACAGAAACACACACACACAGACACACACATATATATATGTATGTATGTGTATATGTATATATATATATATATATATATATATATGTGTGTGTGTATATATATATATATATATATATATATATATATATAAATGGATCTAGGACTATTGAACGAAAGTTCAATAGTCCGAATCCACAATCACCGAACACTTAAGACTTGGGATAGTGTCTTAGAAGATGATCATAGCCAGAGGGCAGCTAACCCTTTTTCCATGGTCGGTCAACGTTCCAATGCACAATTGCCATTATAATTACAAGGTACTGCTGAAAAACTGCAGCATTTCATGTTTAAAGAAAATTCATTGTTTTATAACATTATGAGTCTCCAGCATTATGTGGAGCTGGATGTTTCACCAAGAGGTCTAAGGGTTTTTAAAATTCTGTCTATGCCCTTCGACCTGAATAATGCCAAAGATAAAAAAAAGTTCAGCCCGTTAGACTGCAGCAACATTGGTTTGTGATGGAATGAGTTTCCATTCTGACTGAAAAGGATTTTGTAAAGCAGCAGTCTCTAAAGGAGGAGATTGCCGGTGTGTGTTTCACTTTCTGCACAGCTGTCATCCTCCCATTTGGAACAAATCTTGGGAGCTATAAATGAAAAAATAAAGGAGGTTTCAGATATACAAAGTGAAAAAGTTCAGAAGGGATGTTAATGATTACATTAATGGTTCCACCTTTCTGGGAACCAATAAGAATCAACGTCAAGGGGACGGGCACTCCCTAGAGGGAGGAGAAAGTGAAGTGACAGCATAGACTTTTGTTCACTTCTTCTGAGGCAACATGAAGTTCTTCCGAATGGGAGAATGCAGAAAGAGCTTATCCACAACTGCCTCCTTCCCAACAGCCAAATTATATGAGAGAGAACTTTCAGGGAGGCAGGCCGAATAGAGACTCAGCAAGGAAGAGAGAACATCCTGAAACAATGAGAGTGCAGCAGCCCTATAGACATGTTAAGAAAAAAAAGATGATATTGACTGTAAGACTTTTTGTGTTACTATTGAGAGTAAGAGTTGGGTTTTGAACATATTGGGCATGGATTTGTCCGATGTGGAGCTCTTTGTGTTAAATTGGGTTTAAAGGTTATTCCCATGGTACTATACTTAGACCACATATTCTTAAAATGGACATGTTTAGATTTATTAGGAAACTGCATTTATTATATCATTTTATGTGTAATGAGAAGACAAAAATGTTGAATTATATGATTTTGTTGACACTACTGATGAAAATGCTGAAGATGATTTTTTTTCTTGTGATTCTTCTATAGAGGAGAATTTAGTTAATAATGCTTACTGTTTAATGGATACTTTGGATGTTATGTAGAGAAATTATTTCATCACTCCTTTTGTTCATGAATGAATAAAAAGTTTCTGCACCATGGTAAATTTTGCAATAGAGAGAGAGAGAGAGAAAGTATAAAAAATGTGTGATACAGAGGGGGGAGGTTGATTATAATCTTACTAAAGCATAGTGGCTGGCCCTTAAAAATTTAAGTCAGCAGGATGATTTGGTATTTAAACCATCAGATAAGGGCAGTAAGACTGTGTGATGCGCCACTCACAGTATGAAATAATGTGTTATAAGAATTAGAATGATACAAGTAATTATAAAGTAGTTACCATGGTGGAGTATGAAAATGCTTTAAGGAATTTTGACAGTTTGATGCAAAAAGGATTGAGG